>NC_134584.1:117733231-117933231 GCF_037038515.1 Microtus pennsylvanicus | reverse complement strand
GAAGATGAATAAGGTTTCTGACTCAGAAGCATTTCTATAAGAAGCCTATGCTATTACAAGGATGCTCTTTTGCCCTAAGGTTCTATTCACGGGGAAAGATTTTTCAAAAGTGTCCTAACAGCACAAGACTTGTTCATAAGCCTAAAACATTCTTTAGGGGCTCTGCTCAACTCTGGATTTATATTTATTCCTCAAGGCCTTTTCATTTCTCTGCGTCCCTCTCTAGTATTCACTGGATGGCAGAAGGGCCGTGCAGACGCTGAAGATGTCAGCATTACAGAAACAGCAGTGATTATGTTCAACCAGAAGACTCAGCTCGCATCCTGGTTCTACCACCAGAACAGACAGTTGCTAAATCCTCTGAGAGCTTCTACCATATGTGGTGCTGTGGAAACTCCTTCAGCCAATAGCCTTTAAGATACAGGTCCACTTTGGGCATGGTCTCATGTACTATAAGCACAGATGAAAAGCATGCACAGCCTCCGTTTTTTTTTTCTCTGGTGGATTTGGTTCCAGTTCCTAGTGCACGCAGAGGACTGTGGTTTGCTACCCTTACTGTGAGTTTATGCCCAAATAAAGAAACCTTTGTTATACTCCATTCTGGGCTATTGTGGAACTCTTTGGTATCACTGCAATGTGTGAAATCGGACTTCTAGGATCTTCTAGGATCTTCAAAGATCTTCTAGGATCACAGTGTGGCTGGGAGATTGGAGAAATTACTTCTGAGTTCACCCTCCGTGAGGGCGGGCATTCAGTGGCTGGCCCCTTCATCCCCCTTTCAAAATATACAGCTGTTCTTATAGACTCCAAGAACAAGTATGTCTCCTGTACACCTGTTTGCCGCCAATGACTAGCGAACACTTTAAAAATAGATGCTCAAATCGGTGATATGTACCTGTGGTTTGAAGGAGAATACTCCCATTATGCTCATGTGTCTGAACACTCCGACACCTGGTGGTGGTGCTTCTTGGGAAGGTAATGGAACCTGAGGGCAGTGGAGCCTTGCTGGAGGAAGCACGTCACTGAGGAGTAACTGTACAGTGGGCTCCACAGCCTCTTCTCTGCCTATCTGTTTACTATGCAGATGAAACGCGACCATTCGGCTTCCTGACTGCCCAACTGGCCTCATGTTCCAGCTGCTGTGCCTCCCACCCGTGATGGACACTATCCCCTACGAAAGGAGAAGCCAGAGAAGTCCCTTTCTCCCCTGCACCACTTCTGCCATGTTATTTTATCACATCGGTGGAAGGGTAACTGGGACTTTAAACAGAGACCCTAGACCAACATTCAAAGACTTGGCATGAAAAGAAGAACATTTAAAAAACAAAGCATCATTCATGCTCTTGGTGTTGACTGACGGCAAAAATGACAACATATTAGAAACATGATATGGCGCAGAGAGAATTCAATAAAATCTTGTATTGAAAACTGACTTCACTCGGCTCTGTTTAGTGGGATGCTAAAGAAACTTGAACGGACGAATGTGACTTTGAGGTTCTGGACTGAACTGTGTACCAACGGAGATCTGCAGTTTTCCCAAGCTTAGAAGAGGCCGAAAACAGTTATCTCTCCTTTCAGTTATTTTTCCCCAAGCGTTCCAATTAAAATTAATCTTCAGAATATAGTCTTTGCAGATTCTGATCCACAAAGCAATCTGTTATCTACTTAAATTAATGAATCGAAAGATGTCTTTTTATCTGTATTTGAATGCTCTCCTGGAGCTAACTGCCGTAAACACAACAATTTAGGCGTGTGTCAAAACGGAGCAGCCCAATACACTGTTCAAGGCCCAATGCTTGGCTCTGTGGGATCATTTTTGAGCTGTATATTTCCTCCAATTTGGGTGACAGTTAAATGGATACTAATTTCCCTTAATAGTAACTTCAGAGGCTGCTGCCATGGAGGGCGGTAATTCGCAGGTGTTTGAAGTCGGCTCCCTTGTTAAATCGGCGCCCATTAAGTTTCTGCATCTTTAACTCATCATTTTTTTGTGGTCACAGCAAATGCATAGCCCGGTCCTCCACAGGGATGTTTATAAACATGTTTCATGCAAGGGAAACGGATGTCACTCGGAGTTGGTATGATGAGGTCCCGAGATAAGCTAATTTGTTTCACTTAGCTAGCTACTTTCCTGTTAACAACATCTATGTGGTAGTTTGAAGGAGAAATGCCTCCTATAGTCTGGGGCCTTGGAACCCTTGATTCCGGGTTGGTGACTTTGTTTCGGGAGGTTTAGGTGGGGCAGCCTGGCTGGAGGAAGTACACACTGGGGGTGAGCTATGTGTATAAAATCCTGCTGCTGGCCTGCTTTCTCTGCTTCCAGCTTGCATGAGCATGTGGGCTCTCAGCATCCTGCTCCTGGGACTAGGCCTGCTGCTTGCTGCCGTGAGTCCCCACCACAATAGACTTTTACATCCTCTGCCCCCTGTAAGCCACTATAAACTCTTCCTCACTTCAGCCACCTTGGTCAGGGTTTCTATCTAAACATCAGGAAAACAACACTGAATATTTTTTAGAAATCAACTCAGATCACCTAGAGAGAGGTGTCTTGGGCAAGAGCTGGTGTAAGGGGCCAAACCAGACGGTTTGCATATGCGTATGAATGGTGCAGGATTGAAGAAGGTTAGGAGTTTACCTACGAAATAACTAGGCAGAAGTATGTTTGCCTAGAATGTGTGATAAGGAGAGCTAGGGGGAGATTAAATCAATGACAGTACTTACTGGGTATGTGAGAGCCCAGAGTCAACTGTCAGGACCCTAGGCGGACATGAAGCCTTCTTAGAGTCCATGGATCTTATCATGGCTTCCATACCTGGAGCTAATAACCCCACTGTATGGATGAGAAAATTGATATCAAAAGATTTAGACTCAGGACTATAGGGCTGGAAATGTTGGTAGCAAACAGGTAGTCTGAGACACATTTGGGTTCTAAGTACCCCCCGAATAATGTCCATAGTAACCTGGCTATGCACCCCCAAAATGTAGCAGTGACAGGGACCCTTAACCTCTGCTTTGGGGTCTGTTACTCGGGAGTTCCTCATAGGACTTATCCAACAGAGCACCAAGACTCTGAGAAGTCCTGTCATAAACACCAGCATCTTGCACACTCCTGGGATGTTGGTAATGTATTTTATATTTTTATTTTTTTTAAAAAAAGTTTTTGTTCATTTGTTTTATTTTTTGCTAGTGGTTCCTTTCCTGGATTGCTCACTTTTTTCTTTAGCTGCTTTGGAGCAATTTGTGTTTCCATCCTTGGATTTGGATCATGAGCCAAAACTGCATCTTTTAAATCACAGGTTTGCCCTGACGATGAGCAATGAAGATCAAAACGCCTTGCATGTAACCCTTGCAGCTTACGCAATCGCCTTTTACATTTTATTGTTACAGGAGTCTTAAAATGACAAAATAGGGCAACACTTATGAATATTATTTAAATTCGAGGGCCTTGATTTAAAGTCCAGTTTTCCTTTTGGTGAGGGCTGGTTTTATGTGTATTGACTTCCAGTAAAGAAATATACATCACTCCTAATTAACTTTTAAACACTGCCAAGTCTTTGGCGTTTATTAAGTAGACCCACAGAAATAAAGTTTCTTTGTTCTCGAAATCCAGCCGCTGGCTTACATAAACAAGGCACCTAGCGATAGGAACTGCCGCACTTAGAGTCTTCTAGAATATCGATTGCTGGTGGGGTGTCAGAAGGGAGAGCATTTGGTCATGTTGGGCAAGCACAAGGATTCGAGTTCTCAATTTGCCTCCCTCATTCACTGAGCATATGTTATGGATCTGGCTTTGACAACCCAATCACGAGGAATAATTGCCATCATCATGGCATTTAAAGATTTCAGTCATTGTTCAGAGTGTTGTTTCAGGTACCTCATTCTGTTACCATGGCACCCACAGGAGGCTGAGGCTCTGACGAACCCATTTCACAGCCAAGGAAACTAGAGCAGAGGGCACATTCAGTGCTGGGATTCCTGCCAAATTTGACCAACATTGTTTTTTTTAGTGCTCTACCTGGTGACAACCCCTGAGCTCAGGCGCTCAGAACTGAGATGGACCCAAGCACAAAAAAAAAAAAAGAGGGAGCTGACATTTATTGGAGAAGATTGAATGAGGCCACCTATAAGAGAAGCATGGAGGGAAAGAAGTAACCAGGCAGAGGGGCCTTCAGGCAGGCATCAACAAAGAAGAGCCATCTAAGGTGGGCCTGAAGTGTGAAGCCTCTTCCATTCCCAAATGCAGAATGCTGAGATGTTGGGTTCCCACTTCAGTGGGGAGTCCAGGGTTCTGGCTAAGCTTGAAGGGACAAACCTGCCTCTGGTAGCTATACCTGCAATGCTCCTAGCTGAGTGACAAGATCAATCTCAAACTCCTGGATAGAGGTGGAAGCAAAATGCACTGGGAGAAGCAATGCTAAATGCAAGCTCGGGTTCTCATAATGTTCTTCTAGTGACAGCCCTAGGGAGAGGAAGAGTCGGATGAGTATGGAGTAGGACCCTGTGACATTCCAGTCTAGACCAGAATTCCTTCTTTCCGCTGTCATCCCAGTTCGGTGGAATGTGACCTTTGTATATCTGCTCAGTTCCAGACTATGAGGAGATTGCTCCTCAGCCCTGATCAGAACAGCAGAGAGAGAGAGAGCTTAGCCTTAGCTCCACGATCAACTTGTGTACTAGCTCAGGGGCCACCACATTGCCTCTCAGACTCCGCACCCATGGGGTATAGATGATGCTGGGCTCTACTGTTGGTGTGCTAGGGGATATAAGGAGTGAATAAGGCAGGGGAGGGCCGAGCTGCCGGCACGTTACATAAGCGTCAGCACTGGTCATTACTGTAGCCGCAGCTAAATGCCAACAGTTACTGCTGCATAGATTGTCTCATTTGAGCCTCATGAAGACCCTGGGAGGTCCATTACCATCTCTTCTTTATGGATGATAAACTCAAAATAAATGGAGGCTCGGGAGGTGCAGCAATTTACCCAAGGTCAAAGAGCTAAGGAGAGACGCATCCCGTAGGCAATTAGTCACTTCCCTCAGGAGGTATGACCTCAAGGCACATGCCTCCCTCTCCAAAGGGACAGCTCAGGCCAGGATAGGGCAGCACCCAGAAAAGGCCAGAGGCCTGGGCTAAGCAGGCAGAATGGCTGTGCACAGATCTCATCAGTGACATTGAGTGACCTTGGACGAGTCATTCAGTCGTCACAGACCCTCCTCAATAAGATGGGGACGTAGCAAGTGCCTCATGCTTGACACGGTGCATGAGCCAACAATTAGAGCACATGAGAGAGGGGCCCAGTACACAAAGAGCCCAGGCATCTTGACCTCTCCAGTCTCCAAAGGCACCAGTATCCCTCACTCTGACATCCCTGTCTAATACTAAAGCATCCCTACGTACCTCCATTTCCCCTTCCAGTGGGACACTGGGGAATATGTACACAGTTATGGTGTCAATATGAAATATCCCTCCCAGGTCATGTGTTGACTACTTGGTCACCAGCTGGTGATACTGTTTTAGAATGTTCTGGAATCATTAGGAAGTGGGGCCCAATTGGGAGAAGTAGGTTCCAAGGGGGCATGCCTTTGAAGGTTCTGCCATGTCCCCAGTCCTATCCTTTCTGCATCCCATATTCCATGTGCTGCCACAACCATGATGCTCTCAACCCCTTCATAAGACCAGAATCCGCAGAGCAAAATACCTGCAGTGAAACCTCTGAAACAGTGACCCCAAACTAACCTCCCCTCCTTTACATGGTTCTAACGGTATTTCAGTTACAGTGACGAGAAAGCAAGCTAATAGTCCTACTTAAGTCCCCTATAGGCCCACCCTGCCTGATCACATACACAAGGGCCTTCAAAAACACCAATTGAGGGCTGGCGAGATGGCATTGTCAGTAAAGTACCTGCCATGTTAGCATGAGGACCTCAGACAGATCTCCAGGGCCCATGGGAGAAGGCATCAAGGCCTCTCTGTAACCTCGGAGGCAGGAAGGTCCTGGGAGTTCACTGACTGCCGGTCTAGCTGAACCTCTAAGCTTCACAATAATGGGGAAAACACCTTGTCTCAAAAAATAAGATGGGGAATGATGATGAGGCTCAGGTATACTAGTGTGTGCATTCCCATGCATGTGCTGGGATATCTGCACGCACGCGTGCACACACACAAGTGTGATGCTCTGGTTCTCTCCAGAAGGAACCCTTTGCTGTCTGTTTTATCTGTTTTTTTCCCTTTTCCCCTTTTGGGGTTCTTTGTTATGGATACATCTGGGTACTTCTAAACTTTATAAAATTACCATGACTCCAAGAGCCTGTTCTAATGGAATCTGGCCCACTGAATGACATAGTACGCTCCCTGCCCCCACCCAATGGCATTATAGGAAGCCAACAATCTCAGCTAAGCTCTGTCTGTCTATAGTGCCTTTAGACAGAGGCAAATGGGAGGCAACCAGGCCTTGGAGAAGCTGTGCTGTTGGAAGGCCTACCTGGGGCCTCAAGAGACCCAAATATCAGAGCTAAGTCTCTCGGCCGTGAACCCCAGTCCTCCTGTCCTTCAAGGGAGACCTTGTCCTGAGAAGGATCCAGAATGGCCCCTGCTGTCTCTTGAGCAAGCACGGGGGCACTCTTTACTTACTATAACTAAGAACCATTAATCACGGCAAACTATGTCTATTAGAACCATTCAGCCCCCTATGCAACCAGTCCCCGTCTTGATCTTCATACCACTTACAGGCTCCTGAGAAGGATTTTTTTTGATGTTTTTGCACAGTCTGGTAGTTCTGTTGTTTGAGTCATTTGCCAAGTTGCTCCATCACAAGTCAGTGAGATGCTGTGAAGACAGCACCAGCTAAGCAAGAAACAGGCTTGCCTTTGTATGGGGATGCGTTTGCACACTGGTGAGTCTAGTCGCCAATGTCCTGCTGTCTCTAAAGAGATAAGTGACATTGTTGTTTCCCTAAACACTGGGCATGCTGTCAGATGCCTTCTAAATATTTATGTTTATAGCTTAGTGCTGCTGTCGGCCTTGGTCAGAGAAGCGTCTTTCTATAGTGGGCAGCAGTCCCTGCAGACTCCTGACTGGACATCTGTAGCCGCCTCAACCCCAAGGCTCGGGGAACATGGTGGGAGCGGGCGGGAGCAGAAAGAACGAAAGAGCCAGAGGATGGGGAGGAGTGTCATAAGATGGAACCTTCTGGATCTGACACAGCCTCTGCACTACAGAGCTCATGGTAGCTGTGACCGCCTGATCAAGACTGGGCCTGTCAACATTCCATCATGGATGGGAGAGGGACTCTGATCCTCCATCGCTAGCTGAGGAACTACTGGCGGTTGATGGCTGTTGAGGGAAAGGGAGTCCCTTTTCTTCAGTGACTTAGCTACTAGTAAGTGGCCCTTCAGCAAGTAAATAACCCCAAGTCCACGCTCAGGCAGGTAACCCAGACTAAACTCAGAAGGTCATGAAGAAAGAGACGTGAAAGAAAAGAGGGGACTTGTTGGCAAGCAAAAGAGCACAGAAGGACTGAGAGGGAATAAAAGAGGAATGGGGTGACTGCAATCTAAATATCCTGTGTGCAATAGGAAATTATTAAATAAGAGATAAAATAAAGCATCATCAGTCTCAGTGACTGGAGCTTCGTGTGTGTGTGTGTGTGTGTGTGTTGTGTGTGTGAGAGAGAGAGTGAGAGAGAGAGAGAAAGAGAGAAACTGTGTGTGTATGTATGTGTGTGTATGTATGTGTGTGTATGTGAGAGAGAAAGAGAGACTGTGTGTCTGTGTGTGTATGTGTATATGTGTGTGAGAGAGAGGGCGAGAGAGAGAGACCACATGAGTGTGTGTGTGTTTGTGTATTTTAATCTCCTCTTAACTTTCAGACTCACAAACCAAAAGGAGAATCATGGAGGTTGTTCTGCCCAGACGTAGGAAATAGATCTCATCCCTAGAACTATGTATACATGATCAATTGACAGTTATTTCTGTAAGTGCTGCATTGGGAAAGATACTCTGGTCCAGCCAGGGGCATCCTGCCACATTGGACATGAGCATGGTGACAGATTGCCACAGTACAGGGGCCACTTGTGAGCCATCCCAGCCTGTGTCACCCACCTCTAGTCTGCAGATAGAGAAGTTACACTGGTCTCCTCAGAGCAAAGAGACAACATGGGCATGGAGCCAGCGCTCATTGCCCACTGTACGTTCTCAGCCTCCCAGCTGTGGCCCCATTCTCTCTCCACCACTGAACTCAACTGCAGACAGACGAGGCATGGCTGTGAAGAGCACCAGATGGAGACTCAGTGAGGGTCACAGGCTTCTCAGAGAGCAGGCGAGAGAAAAGGCTCCCCATGCCTAGCTGGGGTTCCCACCACTGTTGATGTTATTGTTTTGTGGCAGTTTGCCAGAGTCTTTCTAAAGTTCTGATGAAGACACCAGAGTCAATGAGCCCCTCGAGAAGGAAGACTCGGTTGCAGATTATAGCCAAAGAACCTTGCCTGACACAATAATTCTGCTTTCTTGTGCCACTCACTAGATCTGTACACATATATGGGGGTGCTGGGGACTTGCATATGAGGATCTGGAAGGGAATGGATGCTAGTAAATGGCCAAAAAGTCATCCTGGGGCCAAGGGTCACCTTGTTATACAGCTCTATGAGCCACTGTGTTCTTGGCATGCCAAATCCCCATCCCTCTCTCTCTGGTAATACCATCTTCACTAATTTTTGAGTAAATATTGTCTTTTACTCCTGGGCCATGTGATTGGCAGTTGGAAACACCATCAGGAAAAGACATGCTACCAACCAGAGTGTCACAAATGATTATGGGACCTACTCCAGGGATGGTCATGTGATATAACTAGAGCCAATGAGATTCAATCCCAAGCGTCGAATGGTGTCACCAGGAAAAGACAAAATCGGTTGACTTCAGCCTGCAGAATGAAGTAGACTTGTTAGGGAGCCTCTACAGTGGGGCACCCATCAGGTGGAGCCAATGAGCAGGGTGGAACCAGAAGAGAGATACAGGTTGCCCTTGTCTAGGTACCAGTGCATAGCTCTGCCTGGTGGAGGAGGAAGTCTACAAATGCATTCATTAGTTACATGAACCAATGTATTCCCACTGCCTTCTCCATGACCTTCCAGTTTTGGGTTGGCTTTTTGTCACCCCTAGCCATGATAGCAACAGCAGAAAGGTTCTTGGCCAACATGATAAGCATTCATTTTCCACAAAATACTGAATCTTGCAAGTCACACCAAGCATTCCGGTTACCTGCAAGGAGCCCTGGATGTCTTTCCCCCCGTCAATCATGAGTTCTGCCATGTCTTCGGCATGAGGAGTCCTCGCATGGACAAACAGGGTCCTGCCCACTGCAGTGATGTTTCTGAGAGCAACTAAGGTGCCATCACTGTTCACCTTGAAGTGCGGGCTCGACACCTCATAGTGCAGCTTCTCATTGCCCTTGCAGTCACTGAAGGTCACTACGGAAAGAAAAGAAACAGTGGAACGGGGGTGAGTAGGCTGGACAGCTTAACGCTTGAGATGCTGGCTAACATTTTAGCATGGATGAATGAGTGTACCACTTCTCCACCAAGCTAGCCTCTATCCTGATCCAAGACACTTGTCTCAGAGTGACTTGGACTATGCCGATGGAGTTCACACAACCAAGACACAACCGTGGGCTTGGGATGCAGCTCAGCTGGAGGGGAGGAGCATGTGCAATGTTCTACAATGTTCTATCTGGTCTCCAGCAATGCACAGACTGGGTACGGAGATATGTGCCTATAATCCCAGCATTTGGAAGGCAGGAGGATCAGAAAAAAAAAATAATAAGTTTGAGACTACCTTGGGCTACATGAGATCATCTCAAAGCGGAAAACATGAAAAGACCCATCCTTTATCAACTTTTAGTTTCTAGGCAAGTGCTTAGCATTGTTGAGGTTGAGGAATAGGTCAGGTCCTATCCTCAAGTATTGTGGATAAGGTGAGGGTCAGGTACGGCAGAGTTTGTTTGAAGGAAGTGACCTGACTTTGCAAAGTGTGAGTCTTTGGGCAGACCCACAGCAGACAGAAGCTTCAAAGATTGTGTTGAAGAGACAATGTATCAGCTGGACCTTGAAACTGAGTAGACCAACAGGCCCTGCAGAAGGTAGGGAGCATGGCAGCATTCAGGTATATTCGAAGATAGGATGGGTGGTGTTCGTGGAGATGGGGGAGGTAACAAAATACATTTCAGGAAGAAGGACAACCAGGGGGCGCTGATGAGAGATGAACTGGAAATGGGTGTGAGGTGTTGGCGAGTGGAAGGGCATTCTGGAAAAGCCTTTTGGAAACAAACAGAAAAGCCTGTAAATTGGGGTGCTTCTTGGAAGTTGTTCATCACCCTACAATGTGGACTGTGCAAGCTGTAGGTATGTGCTCTGCTTTTAGGGGAGAACAGGATTAGGAATCACACAAAAGTCAGTTGAAATCCCAGAGATACCCATGATAGACGTGAGCTATATAGAATGTGGTTTGGAGGTGGGCAAGAGCAAAAGCCAAGAAAATAAGTTAGCCTTTTGTGTGCTAAAGACATGTGATAATGATAGAGGTGGTGGTCCTCGGGACATGGGGAGCAGGCAGACAAGGTCATGGTTTAGTTACGTGGACAAAGGGACATTAAGCCAATGGATGAGCCTGCACAATGTCACCAGTGGTGGCTGAAGACAGTGATCATGTTTCTTTTTAGGATGCCTCTGCTGTGCCCACAATTACACCATGTGTTCTCTGTTTGTCTGTCTTCCCTCTGCTATTGAGTTTGAGGTTCCTTATAGTAAGCAAAGAATTGTACTGCACTTGTGGCTCCTTGTTCACAGAGGGGCATTTCCTTGAAGATTTAGTTTTTATTTGTATGTCCACAGGTAGGTCTGCCATGTAAGTGTACGTACCAGTGGAGACCAGTAGAGGGAGTTAGATCTCCTAGACCTGGAGTTAGAGTTAGATGGCAGTAGAGGTGCCAGAAACTAAACCAGAGTCCCCCAAGAGAACAACAAGTGTTTTATTTTCTAAGGTCCCAATGCATCCCTGAAACCCTGGCTAGAATATATAGTATGTTTATTCCTCAGCACACATGCTTGTGACAAAGTTTAATGTATAAAGTATCCACACTAAGAGATTAATAACAATAATAAGTAATAAAAAGAGCAATTATAACACTATTCTGTAATAAAAGATATGCGGATAGAATCCAAATCACTACATTGACCCTAATCATGATATAGTCCAGTATTTGACTGTGCTAGGTTTATTTATTCCACTAACAATAAACATTGGGCTTCTCTCTCTCTCTCTCTCTCTCTCTCTCTCTCTCTCTCTCTCTCTCTCCTCTTTCTCTCTTTCCTCATTCTCCATCTCTTCCCTCTCTCCCCTCTCTTCTTATCTTTCTCTCTGTCTCTCTGTCTCACTATGTGTGCTTTTCTTTTTTGACTCCATTAGTCCCCCCACCCCCATAGAATTTTGCTCTTAACACTTTTAGATCTCATCTGATTGTTGGTAATTAAAGCCATGAAAGCAAACCCACCAATAAGAAACATGGTACACCTGTTATCAGAGCTCTACCTGATAGCCTTGTCTGTGTGATGGAGCACAAAGCACACAGCTCAATGCATAGCCATGGTGTCAGCACAGCTGTGTGTCTGTCACACTAAGATCATGATACAGCATTTGACTGGTCTACTCCCTTACTGAGTAAGATGGCTCCCCTCCTCCCTAGAAGTCACATTACCAACAATGATGAAACCTGAGTCCATCCAAACACTACATTTGCTGAGGTGGAACCACCCAACAAAGTTCCCTTTTGTGCTTGGATTCCTTCACTCAACATGACTCTTGTGAGGGTCATCCATGGGATAGTTTATCCAAACCACTACATATCAATCACTAAAAACTATATTGATGTCATGGTAATAAAGGAACTAAAGACTATCCTGGATCATAGTCCGGGATGCAGCTGTTCTAATTCTGCTGTCAACAAGCCCTGGGACTATTCTCAGCTAGGTCTCTTAAAATGTGACTACTGCGAACTTTGTCCTCTATGGCTCTTGGTGACAATGTCAGCTTTGGTCGTAGTGTCCTGGTAAAGCCATGACAGAATGGATATGCTGATGCAATCTTGCTCTTCCAGGAAGACGGCACTATGACAACCGTCACATTCACGGCAGTAATGACAGCTGCTATGGATAGAGCTTTCCTCCACACAAGGTCCAGACCTACGCATTTACACACGTTGTCTCAGCTTCACAAAGAAGAGGACACCACCACTCTGCTCCCCTCTACCTGGAAGAGTCTAGGTAAGGTCATTATGGCTTAGAGACAGGGCAGAGACCAGCAAACACAGTTTGGAAAGAAGAAACAGAGGTAAGGCTTCTGGTTCCTGATAGTGTCATCAATACTACATAAGGACAATTCCCCAGTAGGGTAAAACCCTTCAGGGATCTGATCAGAATGGACTGTCAGAGCTGCAAGGCTTCCTACTCAGTCCTGCTCCTTAGTCCCACCCATCCCTGAAGAGCATTGCACCCACTACCTCTTAGTCACACCATGTGATGGCTGACTGACCTTCATTGTCAACTTTACAACTGGAGCCAACTAAAACCCAAATTGCTGGGCAGGCCTAGGGAGGATGTTCACGATTGGCTCTTTGAGGTGGGAAGACCCACCCTAAATCTGGGCCACACCTCCTGGTGCAGCTCACTTAGAAAGACATGGAAGAAGGAAGCTCTTGCTTTTGGCCTGCTTGCCCACACTCTTGCTGGCAAGTTCATCCACCCTGCTGCCTGGCATACCTTCACAGGTGTTAGAACCTCCTTCTTGTGGGTTCCAATGTAGCCTGAAGACCAGCAGCATTCCAGAAATCTGCTAGCGCCCCAGCATCAGATTGGAACTGCTGAGAAAACCAGCTTTATAGACTGAATAGCTACAGGATTCTTGGCCTTTCCATTGGGAGACAGGCATTGTTGAAAGAGGCAAGCCACAGCCTGTGAGCCAGTCTAATAAATATCCTTTTAATGAATACAATCATTCTGTCGATTCTGTTGCTGTAGAGAACCTTTACTAACCACCCAGTGTTCAGGTGCCAGGGCTGTCTCTACAGATGCCCAGGTAGACTTTGTTATCTGCAGTTCTCAGACTCTTGCCCCTCCTCTCTCACCGTCTTGGTCATCGAGATTTCTCAGGCTTGCTTGGCTTCCATTCTTGGAGGAGAACTGTGCAGAGCTGCTCATGGCCATCAACACAGACCTCACATCCACTAGGCTTGCAGAGGCTTGCAGCCGCACGGCCAGCATGAGGACTCTGACCACAACCCAAGGACAGGATGGAAGCTGACAGCCTCAGCTGCAGAGGGATAGGGAAGGGAAAGGCAGACAGAAGACCATGCAAGTCCTGGCTTCAAACTGAATTTCCCCCCCATTCTTGCTCCTTCCCTTTCTGTTTCTCTCCCCCTGCCTGCATCTTCCACAAATACCCAACAAGAGCCTCTATTATGTGAGATGCTGAGTTCACAGTGCTCACAAGCACCAGCAGTTCTTGATATTCAATGAGGGACACAGATGTGAATCCAGCATTCCTGTGAATAACAGAGGAGCTATTTCAGGGAGACAGAACCGCAGCGCGTGCAGAAGTCCTGCTGCACCAAGTGAGCTGGACACAAGCAGGGGAGACAGACACAGAGGCGAAGGCAGGAGGAAGCAGGAAGCAAGGAGAGAGATGAGGGGGCCCTGGGGACTGGGGCCTGAGAATCACTCAAAACCTTGGTCCTAAGGGAATCCTTGAGTTTTCCACACTGGTAGTGCCTCTACCTGGCTCCGCTGAGACTATGGCTTCTCATTGTAAAATGATACACAGACATCAAGCCTTCCATGTCTAGACTGTCTGTCAGTTCCTCCTGGACTCCACCACTATGTCTGGTGCCTTCCAGCTTCTGCACCTTTCCTGTTTGACTTCCCACGCTTTGCTTTTGTTCCTGGGTCTGGACAGGCAGAAGGTGCCGGTCCTTACCCTGGAAACTCTGAATAACCCACTACGATTTGGCCTGTCCTGCTTTCATTTCTGACGCAGGGAAGAAACACCCCGGACCAAAGTGATGCTGGGAAGAAAATGTTCAAGTGGCTCACAATTCCAGGCTACAGTCCACAGTTGTGGGGAAGTCAAGGCAGGAACTTAAAGCATCCTGTCTGCAGTCCAGAGCAGAGGGAGAATAAACACAAGGATCCCTGCTTGTTCCTGTGAGCCTTTCCCTCTCATGCTATGGTGGACCTCCTACCAAGGGGTGGTACCACCCATAACGGGCTTCCTAATAAACAGTCAAAACGATTCCCCACAGATCCAAAGGCCCACTTGACCTAGACAAGTCCTCATTAAGATTCCCCTCTCAGGTGACTCCAGGTCATGTTGAGTGGACAGCTCAGATTAACCAGGGCACAGGGCAAACAGCTAACCTCCTCATGTTCCATTCTCACAGTTTTCAAATACGTGGCCTTCACATCAAACTGCCTCTCAATCACATCAATCTATTTCTACTTCATCTGGTCATTTTCACAACCCAGAACAGAAATTGAGTCTTGTTTTATTATTCATTTCTATGTGCTTAGCCATAAACAAATCTCTTTTCTTCCATAGGAGGAGCTAATAATAGCTTCCTTAAAGCACATGATTAGCCAAGAGCAGAAAGATGCTTCCTTGGTAGGGATGAAGGCCCCTGTCCTGTTGTGGCCAGGGCAGGCTGGAGACAAGGCTGCAAACTGAGATCAAGGCTTGCGGTGACCTCCTAACCTGTGGTAGAGAAAGGTCTAGAGGCTCGAGCTCTAGTGTGACTCCGTGTTCTGCTTACACCCATGGACACAGCACACAGTCTCCCATGTTCAGACCAACTCCAGGTATCTGCAAAGTCAGAGGTTCTAGCTCATTCCTCCCCCTTCCCTAAAACAGATTTACACACGGTCCCCAAACAGAGCTAAAGCCAATGTGAGCAGCTTGGACCAGAAGAACCGTCACGACACCCACCATTCACCAGCGCTGGCTGCATGGCTCCTGACTGCCCAGCTCTGTGCCAAGGCCTGCATGTTCCATATCTCCTCTCTGCCACATGGCCACACTATAGCAATGTTTTCTGGCTTTTGCTTTTTCATTACCTGCTTCCCTAAAGAGACATTTTAGATATTTTCCTAAATTTTATCACTCTCATAAAAATTTAACATCACAGATACATTGATGTTGGTCTACATATTTCATGTCTATCTCATCTTATTCTTTTCTAAGTAACTCTTTATTCCTTCCCACACAAAAATAAATTTTGTCTCCTTGGGGGCAAGACAGCCCCACTGAGGATAACAGAATAATGGAGAAGCATCATTTTCCATTTTTCCAGAACAGGAAACTGACTTGGGGACTTGCTTCATCAGACTCAGATGGATAGAAAGGCATAGGGCGAAATCCCACCCCCACGCTGACCCGTCCATTTTGAATGCCCAGGTTGTAGGTACGTTCACTTCCTAGTAGTAGAGGAACTTGATAAGAAGGGCAGCCTCACATCTCAATCCCCTTGTGTATCCCCAAAATTCCTTGGGGGTCATCAGAGGTACCAGTGAGGGCGCCAGAGGCGACAGATGGGCACATCAAAGGGATTAACATTCTACATGTTTTAGCTGAATATTTATTTAAAACAGAATTTGAATTAAAAGAAAGCCTTCTCATGAATCAAATATATACCAAGTCAGCAACAGAGATTGAGATAATAAGCTGTCTGGATGCCAGCTTTCCACATTTCTTTGCCATCCCTGGCATAGAGCAGAGGCTGGGGACCTGGCATAGAGCAGAGGCTGGGGACCTGGCATGCTGTGAATTGTTACTCCTGTGCCACCAAAATGGCAGTTTTCATGCTGGTTTCTAAGCCCTTTTCCTACTCGGACTCCTCGTGGAACCCTGCTACCTTGGAACACCCTGCATCTTTACCCTTCCCCTGTGGGAAATGGGCTCACTGAGACCCCTGTGACATACATCAAAATAAGACACACACACACACACACCTCTGTGCACAAAGCTCTTGGGACTGAACTTGTCTCTCTGACAAGGATGATCACCTGACTCTTCATCATCCCCCTCCTCCTGCCCAGCTTCCTCCTCCTAGAGGGTCCCCCTACTCCTGTGCCCATCCATTTCCTTTAGTCAAGGTTTCCATGCTCAGCCTGGGAACAGTGAGCTGTTACCATGGAAACAGGCACTCCAGGCAGCTCCACTGTGGCTGATTCTGAGGTCCAGAGTATGTGCCTGTGAACCCCTTTGCTTAGCAGGCTGAATCCCAATCCCTTCCTGGAGAGAGTATTGAGAAGGAAAAGTGATATTAAGCAAGTAAAGCCGCAGCGTTTTGCTCACAGCAGACCCAGCACTGAAAGACTGGTTATAAGGCTCACTCTGTTTAAACCTAATCCAGAATATTTCCTAAAAAAGACACCACACTGAGAGCTTTAAGTCCACCTTCAGGATTGCAATCCCACCCCTCCTGGCATACCAGTTCCAGGTAGATATCCCTCTCTGGGAAGGGAGGATGACTTTTATATAGCATGCCTGTGGTGGTTTGAAGGAGAACGCCCCACCCCCACCTCGGCTTATCTGTCTGAAAATTTGGTCCCCCCATTGGTGATACTGGCTGGGAAGAACTGGAGGTATGGAGGAAGAGGTGTGTCACTAGGGCAGTCTTTAAGGTTTCAGAAGGCTCACCATTCCCAGTGTGTTCTCTCAGTCCTCTGCGTGAAGAACAAGATCCGGGCTCCTAGCCTCATGCCTTTGTCCCGCTATAATAAACTTTAACCCTCTGAAACCATAACCCCCAACTAAATGCTATATTTTCTAAGTTTCCTTGTCCATGGCATTTTGTCACAGCAATAGAAAAGTAGCTAAGACAACATAGAACATAGAAAGTGTGCTTTGCTAGTAAACATATATTGAAATAAACCTAAAAGTCCAAATCCACAAAAGCAAGTTTAGTCACTGACTCCTACCTAGTGCTTCTTTAGAAATCCTGACCTGGGATAAGCTCCTCTCTGCCTATCTTTATACAGTGCACAGCTCCACCCTTGTCAGTTTGTAACCCAGGCCTGCGGCCATATATAGGGATCACCTTTCTCTTTGCTGGGACCCAATACAGGAAGTAACTGAAAGGAGGAAGAGTCCTTCTTGGCTCACAGTCTGAAGGGGACACAGTCCATCATGACCGGAAGGTACAGAAGCAGGATCATGAGAAGCTAGGCATATTGTGTATTGTGTCTATAATCAGAAAGCAGAGGATGGGCAGGATGTGAGGCGGAGTTGTCAAACCTCAGGGTCAATCCCTCCCAGCAACACGCTTCCTCCAACCAGGCTCTATTCCCTAAGGGCTCCTCAACCTTCTAAATCCACACAAGCAGCTAGGGAGCAAGGGTTCAAACACAGGAGCCTATTGGGGTATTTACATTCAAATCATAGCATCAGAGACTGTAATAAAATAATATAATTAACACTGGTAGTGAAGTGTTGATTAAAATACACATTATAGCAAAAGCTCAAATTCAGAGAGCCTACATGCTGACAGACATGGTATACACGAAGAATAGTTCATTAAAAAAGAAATAATTTATCCTATAGAAGAGAGACTCTGCTTTGCCTATTTCTTATCTGTTCTAATGCTATATTAAATTCCCAATTAAGGCATACAACGACAACGATGGCCATACCTCACAACCTCCAATTTTCGAAACTGTGTTGGTTTTCGAAAGCATCAGTAGGGTGCCAATTTGGCACAGAGATGTATGTCCAGAGGTGCAAAGAATTTTAAAAAAATGCATCTAAAGAAGAACTACATAGTTTATGATCATCTAAAATGTTTGTTTCTATAGTGACAATGTTCACAGTGTTAGTAGCTCCCAATGATGCTTCTGTGGATGACTCAAAGGAAAAATTTTAATATGCAATTAAACTCGTGAACAAATATCTAAAACCTCTACCATGGGGGAAGGCGCTGATCTGTCCGTGATCTCTTGAACCTACTGGAAATTTCTCCACATACTTTATCACGGTGACATTTAAAATAGCTTCTAGGAAAAAAAAATTAAAAAAGAAAAGGCTTGACATATTACACACCCTACGTGAGGATTTATGGGAATCAATTGTATAACATCATTCACTGAGATAATCTGTGAGCCCCCCAGGAGGAGGGAGGGGGAGGAGAAAATGCAAATGAGAAGGATGGCACCACTCGGCGTTTCAATTACGCTTTCAGCGGGTTTCCACTCAAAATGTCCTCTGGGCTTAATGCAAATGTCACAAAAAGACAAACTTTAGCTGGGAGACAAAAGCCACAACTGAAATCGAAAGTTTGGCACATGAATTAAGGGGCTTAATCTTCCTGACCTGGATGCCAGTGCCTTTCCCTTCCTTTGTTTTCCATGTTGGTTCTTAGGGATGAGAGCCCCAGAGGCAGAGACTTCTTAGCATCACAGAAGATGAAGCCGAGGAGAAAATTAAGCTGTATTACAGGACATAAAAAAATGCAGATGGATTTAAATTTATCTGCTGAGGACTGAAGGGTTCTGCTCCTACAAACATACAGGGCCTGTGATATAAGGGCGTTTGCCTCCGTCTGTGGCCCATGCTCCCCTATCTTTGATGGAAAATGTTTCCAAAGGTGGTAGGCATCGTTTGAGGTTTGCAAACTGCATATGCTGTAAATTCTCTCAGCACTGATGTTCACAGTCTTTGTGGACTGGGGGTGCAAGGATGTGTGTGGTTTTGGAGGAAAGACTACGAGTCAGCCCTCCTGGGAGCTGTAGGCTTCACACAGACAGGATTTGCTCCTATCATCCCTACCCACACCTGCAAGACGATGCCTCTTTCTGTGGTGTAGAGAAGTCTTGATCTACAGCTCTAGTCAGATTCAATCTTACTGTTGATTCCAAGACACCAACTCACTTGCAACTGTCTTGCAAATTCTCTGAACTGTATCACTTCAAGGGACTACTTGCCCTAGCCATATGCAGAGACTCGGTAATATCCGTGTAAGGAGAAATATAAACTGTTGATTCTCTCAGTGAAAATTCACCTGTTTTTCCAGGCCCCTTTGGCTAACTAACAATACAGAATTCAACTGCCCTGATATTTGATAAGGGTTAGCATGTGAGTTGTACTTCAGCATCTGGGGGCTTGGTGAACAAGGCTTTTCTAATGAACAAACTGGTGCCTAGTTCAGGACCATCAGATGGACCTCCACGAGATGTACACCACCAACTTGATGACTTCTTATGCTCCTCCACCTTCTGCTGGTACCCAGAGGTGTGAGCATCCTCCAAAAGAACACGTGGGCAAGTACAGAGACTCTTTAAGACTGCATCAATGACACAAAACACTTCATCTGCTTTCCCAAGCTCTCATGACTTCTGGGCAAAAAACTCATGCTGGGGCACACAGTGACAGCAGGTCCCTCCTTCAGCCTCCACTCATGGTACCCTACTGGTTCCAGGATGCACTGGGCTTTATTCTGGGCTCCAGGCTTGACTCAGAATTTGTTCTGACATCCACGGAACTTATGTGAGGCCCTGGCAGCATCTTACCATGACGGATGAGCTCAGGAGTG
Source organism: Microtus pennsylvanicus (assembly GCF_037038515.1). Classification (NCBI taxonomy): domain Eukaryota; kingdom Metazoa; phylum Chordata; class Mammalia; order Rodentia; family Cricetidae; genus Microtus; species Microtus pennsylvanicus. The sequence goes on along the minus strand of NC_134584.1, from coordinate 117,913,610 downwards.
GATTTGTACCTCCAAAGACTGTGTAGATTTGATAGTCACACACTACTCATAAAACAGCCTTAATACCATCTCACGCATCAATTCCAACATTGATAAAATAGAGTTTCAATTCTATCATGTCAGGGAAGATATAATGAATGATTCAGCCGAGGGAATCCTCAGCACAAACCTCTTTTTGCCATGTAAACCTGTAAGGGCTTCCTCTTAGGAAAAGACAGAGCCCTCTCCTTTCAGGGGATTATATATATCTGCAGACCATTAAAAAACTGAGCTGCTAGTTTCCAGTTTCTTTTTTTCTGTCAAACTCATCTTCCACGTCTTTAAATCATAAAAGGATGCGTTCTGATTGGATGCTGAGACAGTCTGTCCCATGATGATTGCAAATTAGGAGCTGGAGTGACTGTATACACTGCAAAGAGACTGACACTGTACGGGCACAACAACGATGAATGAAGGAACAGCGGGACTGTAACCTGCAAGCCAAGCATTTGGAGCCACTTCCCCAATCAAACGGCGAGGCGAAGGCAAAGGTGTAAGTGCAGGTGAGTGTTGGAATGAGTTGATCAGAAAGTCCCTCAGCCAGTGAGATGGAACTGTGGACTCAGCAATGCTGAGAACCACCATATCCGGGTGTGTAGAGAGCGCCTTGTCACTTCAGATTAGCCTCCTCACAAAGTCCTTAGCTTGCCATGCCCCTACTAATCTGTGTATAATTTGTATCCCTCCTGCCGAACATCTCCAGGGTAAGTGAACACAAGGGGAGCGTTCCTCCACTATTACTGTAAGGACAAACGCGCTCACAGTTATAGTGATGGGGACACTCACTTGTAGCAGGGTGCCCTGAAATTCAGCACCCAGCTGTGTTTGGTACCCTGGCAAGACTTAAAATTCCGAGGTCCTCTCGGTTCTAGCAGCAGATATTCCTGTGGAGGACAGAGTCTGCAAGGAGGACACCGGGAGATAGGGGCAGAACCAGAAGACAGATGGCAAGAAGACACGGCACTGCTTCCCCGGCCAGCTCTGTGGGTCCACGGTTCAGGGAGGAAGTTGTATAAGCCCCAAGGCCTGCAAACCATTGGCAAATGAACGATTCTCCTCACTTTTGTTTTGGTTTCCAAAAGCAAAGGACTAATGGGGTGTGGCAGCCCAGCCCTGTTCACCGGCTTTGCTCCCGTGCTGGGGAGGCAAAGGAAGTGATGGAATGCCTTCACTTCTTCAAGAAGTCATGGATTTGGGATCTTGACAGAGGGTCATTCCCACAAGAGGGCAGCGAGGGAGCCCTTCCTCTAAGAGCCTTCTAGAAATATCAGCCAAGGAGAGGATAGGAGAGCACTTGGGAGATGCTCTGAGCTCCTACAGATTCTGCCCATGAAAGAAAGCTCAGGGAGAAAGGGGGAAGGGAACGATACAGTTGTGCAGATAAGAAATACTACAAGGTGAATATTGGTATTTTCTTGACCTCGTGTTTATCTAAATCCTGGAAGTGCCTACAGGAGTTCAGGTTATCATCCAGAAGGCCTGGTTCTTTCCGGATAAGATAATTTGCCTGTCCCTGGATCCTTTCAACTGGAACCTGTCTGACTACTGAGCATTGGGATAGAGTATTGGGATAGATGTATGGGGACAGAGTCCAGTAGTAGATGACTTTTATACAATGGGAGAATTAGATTATCCCAAAGCTCAACATATTTATCCAGTAGCCCATTAAAACTGTCATTCGTTCACTTAATAACGTGCCGGACAGCAGACAGGAAGGAACAAATGCCAACACAAAGATGAATACCGTGTGTTATTTACCTCTGTGATACTTTGAGGCTGGAAAGTTGACCCTCTGAGGATCTGGAGGGCTGCCATACTGAAGCTCAGTGCTCCATTTAGTCATCATGTCAAAAGGCCAAATAAGTAGCGTATGGTTGAAATTACAAGCAGGCAGATCATATTTCAACGTAATACGTTCTTGCCAGCAGGAAAATTGAGCCAATCAGAGAGCAGGCTTGCCATTTCCAGAGGCACTGAGGCAAAAGCTTGTCAACAAATATATCTTGTATTACTGAAGAGCTGAGCTTTCCAAACATAGATTTGGAAAGAGTCTTAGCCTAATTTTCATAAAATTTATTCTAAAATTAAATTTGTTCTGGACAATTGAGCTTATACATGCTTAGTTGTAAAACCAAGCTTTTTTTCCAGAGAAAATTTAATAAGCCAATTTTGAATAAGTTCGTTTCACCAAAGTGGACAAGTTAGTTGGGTATCAAAAATCCGTAAAATATTAGAATGTATGCAACACATCAAGCCTTAGTTTATGATCTAGCTAGAGGTGCCATATGACACCATCACACTTACTCCACTCCAAGTTAGTTAGTGTGAGTGGCCCTGGTGTCAGAGGTCTTAGTTCACGTTAACATACACTGAGGATCACGAAAACACTTTCCTCGAGATTTTAAAGGCAGTCTATGGAGTATAACAGTACTGCCTTTTCAGGGTGGCTCCTGACTTGCTTCATAATTGTTCCCATCTATAGAACATTCTCTATTCTCTTGGCAGGGAGCCCATAACCTGACCAACAATATTTCTCAAATCTCCCACATCCCCATGAAACTTCTGTTTTATAGATAAGGAAAACTGAGGCTCATAGACACAAAGACCATTTCTTAAGTCAAAAGAGCAACTGGAACAGTGGGTTTAGCAACAATCACAGACCCCTGTCCTGTGGCCTGGGGGCAGGGGAGGGCTGGGTTATTCTGGGTGCAGAAAACTGCTCCATGGTCTAGTGACACCTGGCTTAGTAAGAGACTGAAAACTCTCTGTATGAAGCTAAAAAAAATTCTCAAAGATTAAGTTGAGAAGAATCTTAAAGTGAAGATACTTCACTCTGGGGAGCCCACAGAGCAATAGCCAAAAACCACACAAGGGCCAAAGCCAAGGGAAGGTTTAAGTTCTGAGATGACATGAGAGAACCATCTATGGGGCCTTGAGATGCCACCGCATGGATCAGAACACCGAAATCTAGTCTATAGCTCCTACTAAAGCCATGCCTGTCAAGTGAGAAGCAATGGCAGAGGGATGTGAGCTACCCTCCCGCTGGCCAAAGAACCCTTGACAGGCTGAGCACAGACCCGTACCTTACTAGTCCTCTACTGAGTTATCACAAGTCCTGGGGCCAAAGGCAGCACAGGAATTTCATCCATTGTCTTTGGGATGTCACGTTTGGTCTCCATCAAAATCACAGGCAATTGGTAGGCAATCTGTGACTGTGTATCTTTGATCTAAAACTCTGGGCACATTTTGAACTTACTACTCTTCTTTCCTTCTGATACCTGGAGTGATTCTATGGAAAAATGGCGTGAGGGCATCTGGACTCCAGAAGAGTCTGGAAATGTTTCCTAGAAGGTAGGGTGCTGTTTGGGAAGGGAGAGGCGAAGGGCATGACCTAAGGCAGCAGTGTGTGTCTTTCACAGAGTATGCTCCTGTCATAATGCGAGGTTAGTGGCTTTAGAGCAGTTAACAGGGATGCCTCCATCAGCTACAACAGCCCCTATAATGCTAATTTCTGCACTTTGAGCATTTTCTCATCACCTTTACTCTGGGAACCTGGGAGCTCCCTGAGGGCAGGAACTTTCTGAATCTCTTCCTCTCCTGCTATTCTCAGCGTCAGTCCTGTGGCGGAGATGGCAACTCAAGAGTATTAGTGGATTCCTTGTGGCTGCAACCAATTAATTCATTTGCCTCCTCCCTAATTGCTGTGGATGAGGCTCTCACTAGCTGTGATTACAAACTGCTCAGCCTGGTTGACAAGACCCAATCAAGAAATTAAAATAGCGATTTGGCTTGTAGTACACGAGGCACAATTAATTCCTGTATGCATATATGAATATTTTTGATGTCAGCAGGAACATGAGCAGCGCTAAGGTCATGCCTGCTCACCCTCCAGGTGCCAGGAGATACTGCATACTTCCTGCATTGTTGCGTTATCCCAAGTTCCAGCCTGGTGGCAAGGGAAGGAAATGCCCGCCAAGTGTGTCTTGCCACTCACGAAAGGTATTCTAGCTTCTCATGATTTCTTCACTGCACAATAACCTTTGTACCTTTCCCAGGAAGTAAAAGGCAGAGTAGCCAAAGGCTTTTGTGCTCTGTTTCTTCCCACCTGAATTACCAGGGAACCACGGCAGTCAGATGTAAATCATAGCTTCCCATGAAAAGCGACAACTTTTACAATTGAAGGATTCTTGGGATCTCAAGAATATTACTGTGATTATAGAAGGGTCCACGTGTCTCGAAATGTTCTTTTAACATAACCCACGGCAAGTCTGAGGTTCTTGAGATTTATAACTCACGTTTCCCTCTCTCTATATATATACGCTTCAAACTGAAGCATATGGTCTCACGCAACTGTGATATTTACGATAATGAATCACAGATGTTGAAATGAGTGTAATCTGAGAATACTCAAATGCTAAGATGCTGCAGTCTTACCGCAAACATTACAAAGTGAGGACCTTTGGATTATGTTGATTTCCAGAGAGTATCAGAAGAAATCTGGCTTTACACACCTCCAGAAGACATGCAGAAAGGGATGCCTTTCCTCAGAAACACTGTTGGAAATAATCATGGAAGTTTGAGGGTGTGGATTTACTTATTCTCCTAGACAGTGAACTGTAACCACTTCTGGACACAGGTAGGCAGACAGGAAAGGTAGTCTTTTACTTGCACCCATCCCAGGACTCTACGGGATGGTCATTTTTAAATACAAGAGGTTAAAATGTAGTCAGATGGAAGGACAGGAAAGAGACAACCCTTTATCTTCCCATTAGCCTTACATAATAATGTATATTTTACCAAGTTTACAAACTATATACATATGTACTTCAGTAGCTACAATTGATTTTGTCTTTTATTTTAAATTTTTCCCACAAGCTTGACATGATGGCACATACTTGTTATTCCAAGTACTCAGGAGACTGAGGCAGGAAGACCATGGGTTTGAGGCTAGTCTGGACTACATAGTGAGACACTATCTCAAAACAAATGCCCCCTTTGTCACATCAGGTAGATAGATTCTCAGTGATTAATTTACAACAATAATTATATCAACTACATTGCTTTCCATGGCTTCACTGTATCTCGTAGTGTAGATGTCATAACTGCAAATTCCCCACTAATGCTGGATACCTAGGTGTTTCCTGTTTCATAACTAGCGGCCGTGCAATAAACAGATATTTTCATTCCTGCCTCTTGTGCAGACATTTGAGTAGTTGAGAGACATTTGGTAATGGAGGCTTCAAATGAAATATCACGTATAGTTTATGCAGACTCAGGAACCACGCCCCCAAAAGTTTCATTGGTGTGAACTGGAGCCTAAAGAACTTGAGTGTGCACTGTCCCTGAATAAATGACTGTTGACGCTGGTGCATTTTGTTTTCTTTGTTGTCAGTTTGATGCTGACATTAGGTTGTAGGACACTCGGGTGTTTAAAGAAGCACTGCTAACTCTTGCTTTGTACCAGACTATGAACTTTCCAGAAACAGAAAAGCTTCTGGTTGCCCATGGTGTCTCCAGGGCTCTGCAGGCACCTGTGCACGTGTGTTATGGAATGAACATTTGCTTCTGTAGAGAAGTAGAGAAAGCTTATCTTCCTGCAAGAGGACACAGTTGCTTGTCAGAGTGTTGCTTTCAACAAGACAACTTGTTTTAGATTCTCTGTCCCCTTATAGTCTGTTCTTCTAGAGCAGAATGAAACCTTTGGGCCAGCAGGGAATTGGGCAGTCTGGCAACTCTTGCATGTACCATAACTATAAAGGCTGAAAAGCTGTGGGGACTCCATAGATGCTGTCTAAGTACATCAGCTGCAACTGTCCGATGGTGTCCACATCCATATCCATTCTGGTTCCTAAACTTAAGTGCAGTTCTTAGCTTCCTGCTTCCCTCTTCTCCTGGTCATGCGAAGAGGGAGGGACGTTTAAAGGGAGCTCCCCCTGAAATGCTGAATTCCCCTTCACAGATTAATAGCTAGGCAGGTATGGAATGGGTAATTTAAGGCAGGGGAGCACTCTGGTATCCTCCCTAAAGTAGATCAAACTCGGTAGCTGGTCTCATGCTCCTACAGGCTGGCATGAAGGTCACACACTACTCTAAATCAGAAGTCAAGGGTCCCCAGCTAGCATGCAGGTCTAGCCTGCTGCCTGTTTTTACAAGTCAATTTTGTGAGATGATGCCACACCGTTTACATGTGACCTCAGCTACTGTGCTACAGTTCTACAGAGGTAGAGTTGAATAGACTTTAAAGAACAATGGGAGGAGAAGGGAAGAATGGGAAAAGAAGGAGAAAGAGGAGAAGAAAGAGAAGAGAAGGAGGAAGACAGAAGAAGAAGAGAATGAGGAAGGGGCAGAGGAAGAAGAAAAAGGGACAGAGGGACAGTCTGGGTTACAAGCCTTAAATGTTTTTTACTTGGTATTTTGCAGAGAGAGGTTGTTAACCCTTGTAGGCCAAGGTCCCATTCTACATACATTCCGGAAGAACTATTCTAAGCCATTTTGGTGCACAAGCATGTGAACTCACGTAGGACATAGTTAACATTCTTGGTCTCATGATTAACCACAAAGACAATCGACAGAACGGGAAAATGACTCAGATACTCGCATAGAAGTGTTATGCCAATGTGTGCATTGCCTTTCATTTTCTAAAATGCAATATGTCGAGAGAATATTTCCATTTAAAATAGACTCTCAAGAGACTTGGCTTTTTAAATACTCCTTTAAAATCTATTATCAGTCATTAAGTATAGAGACAAGCTACAGAGAAGACGAATTGTCCCCAAGGAGCAGAAGGGTACAATGCATATCTACATATTTATATATCTAAGACAATAATTTAATTTAATGCTAAGAAACTGCCTGTTTGTGCTTTTTATCAAGTTTCTGTGTTTTACTGTTTGTCTTCAAGGTCGGCTTCCCACACTGGAAGCACTCCATCATATATTAAGAAGATTTATCTTAAAGTTTTCTTCTTTTTTTGTATGTAGTCTGTCATTATTTCCTCTCAAATGGCCAAGAGGGCTGGTTTTTCCTCTCTTCTTTAAGCGCAACCACTTGACCTTTTAGCTTCCTAGAAAACCTAATGGGAATTACCCAGCCCAAAGGTGAGAAAGCAATAATGTTTTTTTTTCTCTCTGATGAGGGTTTGGATCATTAGCAGAATAGTCAAGTACCATTTCTGTGAAGAAAGGAGCAAACACAAGGGGGGGGGGGGACAAATGTCTGAAAGCCAAAACCATTCAAATTGCTTGAATGTCTCCAGGAAGTTAGGAGCTAGAATACTGAAAAGAAAACAGCCACCATAGACAGCAAGTACTTCCAAACTCAGTGAACCCAGGGAAACAGCCCATTTAAGCTATGGCACAAATCCTCTCTATAGTTCCACATGTCCATGTTGACTGCTTTCCTGCAATGGTCTTCAATGACTGTTCAGGAGAGCACTATTGAATGTGCTCTTCTCTCAACATTCAAATACTTTGGAGCAACACGTGTGCCATTCTGGGCTGGGGACAGGCACAGAAGTAAAACGTGGTGATCTAAGCCCAGTAGGAGTGTGTGCCATGAAAGACAAACAAAACACAGCAACCTATTCCGTCATTGGCAATGACTGAGCATGTTGGTCACACTTTCAGGAATGCACGGCTTGTTAAGTTAACCTGCCTGACCCATGACGGAGGCAAACTGAACTAAAGGGGAGACGCCTCGTCTGGGGGAATTTGGGCGTGGATGTTAGTGGGCCAAGTGCGGGGCTAGCTGCAAAGCTTTAGGGAATAAGAGGGGAACACAGAAGAGAAGAACAGTTCAGACACACAGGGCTGAGACAGAATGGGGGACGGAGTAAGAGGGGAGGTGGGGAAGGTGGTAGAAGACCGCTCATGGGCCTGCTGGTTTTTCCTCCGTTCTTTAAGTACAACCACTTGACTATTTAGCTTCCTAGAAAACCTAATTTTCACAAATGTGTGTGTGTATGGTGGCTTGAAAAAGAAAGGTAACCAAAGGGAGGAGCACGATTAGGAAGTATGGCCTTGTTGGAGAAAGGGCATCACTGTGGGGGCGGGCTTTGAGGTGTCTTTTCTCAAGCTCCACTCAGTATGACAGTCTCCCTGCCATGATGATAATTAACCGAACTTCTAAAATTGTGAGCCCTCCTCTCATTAAATGTTTCTTTATAAAAGTTACTGTGGCAGGATCTCCTGAAAAAATTGGGACTGGGAGTGGGGAGTGGGGAGAAGGGGAGGGAGAAGGAGAACATGAGGGAACACGGCAGGATGCTCATGAAGGGGGAAGGACAGAGATGAAGAGAAAGGAAAGAGATATATTGTTTGGATGAGTCATTGAAGGGCTAGCAAGAAACATGGCATTAGGGAGATTCCTAGGAATCGACAAGGATGACCCTAGCTAAGACTCTAAGCAACAGTGGAAAGGACACCTAAACTGGCCTTCCCTTGTAATCAGATTGATGACTACCTTAATTGTCATCACAGAACCTTCATCCAGCCACTGATGGAAGCAAATGCAGAGACCTACAGTGAAGTTTCAGGCTGAGCTTCCAGACACAGTCCAAAAGAGGGAGGAGTGATAATATGAGCAAAGGGGTCAAGACCATGGTGGTGATACCCACAGAAACAGCTGGCCTGAGATAGTGAGCTCACTGACTCTGGATTGATAGTGGAGGATCCTGCATAGAACCAAACTAGGCCCACTGAATGTGGGGGACAGTTGTAAGGCTTGGACAGTCTATGGGATCACTGGCAATGGGACCAGGAATTCTCCCTAGTGCTTGAAATGGCATCTTGGAGCTCATTCTCTTTGGAAGAATACCTAGTTCAGCCTAGATATGGGGGGAGGGGGAGCTTTGATCTTGCCTTAAAGTGAAGTGTCAGACTTTGTTGACTCCCCATGAAAAGCCTTGCCCTTTCTGAGGAGTGGATGGGTGGGTGGGGTGGGGGTTGGGTGGGGTGGGAAAAGGGGGGAGTGGGAATGGGGATAGCTATGTAAAACCAGAAAAGATTACATTAATAAAATTCTTAATAAAAAAAAGTTGTTGTGGTCATGGTGTCACTTCACAGCAATAAAAAAGACCCTAAGAAAATGTGTGTGTGTGTACATATCAGTGTGTTTATTGAACAACTTACTGTAGGAACCATGCTTTACTCTGTCATTGACCCATGCTGAACAAATAGTCTTTTAGACATGGGAGCCACAGGCAAGGGTGATCCATATACATCAGGGAAGGCTGAGACCCCTCCACTTACAGGAGTAGGATGCTCACCTGCATTGTCAGCATCCCTATGGGAGCACAGTGGGCCTGTGAGTATCTGATTTATATCTAGTATTTATCCAGCTCTTTTCCCAGACAGACACTGTGTACCACACGCATCATGTTACCACCTCATCAGTTTCTCACAACAATGCGGGATTCTAATGTACTTTCCCATTTACAATGGATAAACAGAGCCTGAAGGGAAACAAGGAGACACACATAGAAAACCCTCAATTTCACCAGACCTGTGTGGCTTCGCAGCTCACACCTTTTCTCTCCCATTTACTCAGCAAACTTAGTTCTATCTCTGTCCATAGGGGCAGTTAGTGGCTTTGGTCAGGGAAATTAATCCCTTAAAAGATGGTGACAGTGTTGCCTGGTGGGTGGTAAGCAGAGTAGACATGGAAACCTGATGTGGGCTTCCCCCTCTGTATGCTGTGAATACCATTGGTTAATAAAGGACTGCTTTGGACGGATAGCAGGGCAGAACTTAGCTAGGCGGGAAAACTAAACTGAATGCTGGGAGGAAGAAGGCAGAGTCAGAGAGAAACCATGTCCAGAACTTTATCTGGTAAGCCACGGCCATGTGGTGATAAACAGATTAATAGAGATGGATTAAATTAATATGTAAGAACTATCCAATTAGAAGCTAGAGCTAATGGGCCAAGCAGTGTTTTAAATAATATGGTTTCTGTGTGATTATTTCGGGGCTGAGCAGCCAGGAACCAACAAACAACTTTCCTTCAATAGGAACCAAGGACTCTGACCAGAACTAAGGAGTTATCCAGTTTGAACTTGAGTCACAAAAGCTCCACAAAGGAGAGGAAAAGCATTTTCTTGAAGAATAAGAATAAGCAGAGCTGTTTCGACCAAAGTTAAAATGAATGGGTTGATTTCACCATGGGCTGCATCTGTTTTCTTGCTCCTAAATCGCTCCCAATCCCCTGCACGTGAAGCATGTCTGTGAACTGGAAAAGCTCTGGGTGGGCACCACGAGAGCCTTCAGCCTGCTTAGCAGCAGGTCCACCCACAAAGTGGTGCCTTTGAACAATCCCAGTAAGGACAAGACAGCACACATTTCAAACCGGGAAGGGAAACCAGGATAGCAGAAGTGAAACTTGCACAGGAACAGAGTGCCTCTTGATCTCATGTGCCCAGAGAGATAAACCTGGAGAAAGCATGAGAACCAAGACTGTGTCCTATGGTTTATGCACTTGGGTTAAAACAAGCATAGAAGCCAAAAGACCTCAAGCCTTCATTACTGAGAGTTAATTGCTTATCTCACATGAAAACTTTTTTTCACAGTGCTGGCAGGAGGGCATTTAACTGGTATTTGTGAAATAGTCGTCAACTCCAGATTTCCATTTGTCCTGTGAGGACAGGATGGGATTGGTTTAGACCAGGGATGGAGTCCCTAGGCTAGTAATATGTGTAACCTTAGGAGTTCGTTGGTTCTAAGATTCTCAAGCCCCCTTCTGAGTCCTACTGAATCAGAAGCTCTGGGCGGAGCCTGACAACCTGTGTTTGTGCACAGGTATGATATTTGATGAAGGCTGAACATTGCTAATGGGAAAATCTAAAACAAAAGAAAACAAAACCCCAATACTGCATGAGGTCTGTGACACAGTACCTTAATAGAAAGGTATACAGTTTGGAGGTGGCTTAGAGAGTCGAGCATTTGTTGGGCTAGTGTAAAAATCTTAGTTCAAATCCCCAGAACCCACGTAAAATCTGGATTTGGTATTGTGTCTATAATCCCAAAGTTCCTAAGGAGAGTAAGGAACATAGAAAGGAGAATCCCTGGAAGTATGTGCACCAAATAGCCTGGTGTACTGCAGTACCATACAGCAGAGGGGCTGCCCAAGCAAGGTGGAAGGGGAGGTCCTACATGCCAAGGGTGCATACACCCACACGAGAGAGAGAGAGAGAGAGAGAGAGAGAGAGAGAGAGAGAGAGAGAGAGAGAGAGAGAGAGAGATTTTATAAATAAATAATATAGATACACAAAGATTGCTGTGTAAAATTAAATTCAGGGGGCTAGAGAGATGGCTCAGTGGTCAAGAGCACTTGCTGTTCTTGCACAGGGCACAGATGCAGTCCCCAGCATCTAAACGGTGCAGTCCCCAGCATCTAAATGGTGACTGATCAGCATCCATAATTCCATTTCCAAGGAATCGAGGATCCTATCCTGGCTTCTGAAGGCACCAGACACACAGGTGGTATGCATACATGCAGGCAAGACACTCATACATGTACATAAAACGAATAGATCTCTGAAAAGAAAGTAACATCAAGGGAATATATGAAACAGAAAGGAACCTCGTGTTTAGAGATGAGCTCTGTGTCCAAGATGTGTCAGTATGTACATGTAGATATTCCCCAAATCTGAAACCCGAGACTCCTCTGCTGGCCCCAGATATTTCAGATAAGAGACCATCAAGCTGCCAGGGGTAAGCTCCAGAGAATCTCTGGCCAAGTTTGAACATGAAGTGTCCCCCACAGAGTCCTGTATTCGAAACACTCTTTCTCCAGCTGCTGGCATTGATTTGGGGGATTGTGGAGATGTTAGTGGGGGGTGAGCTGGAGAAAGCAGTCCTCTGAGAGGTTGTCTCCATGTTTTATAACCATGCCCTGCTCGCTGGCCCATCCTGACTCACTCCGATGTGAGCAAGTAGCCTCACAGTCCTGTCACACAGATGAGAGTCACCCGGGCTGCCAGGCCTTCCTGCTATGATGGATCGGACCCTCAAATTATGAATCAAATAAAAGCCTTCATCGCTTTAGTTGCTTCTTCTCAGGCAAGGATTGTGAGCAGCGACGAAAGAAACCAATACATCTCTTACAGTTACACAATGCATTACATCCATGAAATAACATTCAAGGCTAACTCTGCACTATTTGATACTAGCTTATTTTTATTATACTAACTTTAAAACAATTAAATTACATTTATTGATTTATTTGTGCACCTGTGTGTATGTGTGTGCATACGCATTCTTATGTTTGTGATCTGGTCCAAGTGTGGTGGTCGGAGGAGAGTTTAGAGAATAGGTTCTCCTTGTGGATTCTAGGAATCGAACTCAAGTCTCCAGACTTGGTTGCAGTTTCCTTTACCCACTAAACTATCTCTCTGGCCCTTGATATTAGCATCTTAAAAAACACTGCCAGTTACATATAAAGCATCATATCAGCTTTGGAGTCAGAGTGATGTCGGCTGAGATGTGAGGACTCCCCCCACCCCCGCCCCTTTTGTGCAGGCTTTTGCTTGGAAATTTCTGACCTTCAATTTCCCACTCTGAAAAAATGGAAATAATGATACCCATTACCTAAAATTGTCTCCAGAAAACAAAAGAGAAGCAGAAGAGCATCTGTTCTACAGGCAGACAATGTGAAATAGTTGCAGGTATAGTTTTATTAAGATAATAGTCTCGACCACATCAGTTTACAGCTTTTCTCCTTTAATAAATATCATACTCTAGGCAAATGAAAATACAGCTCTTATTGATCTGCTCTACTTAAATGGAGAGGGCTGATTTTCTGCAATACTATTAGGAGAAGTGCATAAGTCTCAGAAGATGCAACATAATGGATGCTAACGTGAAAAGGACCCATGAAATGTCCTTTAGTTGCTCATTCTTCTAAGTGGGATAGGCAGGCAGAACAAATATATGAAATGATCAGGATGGAGAGAAGGGGGGAAGGAGAGAGAAAGGCTCATCCCAATCCACATCACTGTCATCTTCTACCTGGACCACTTCAGATGGCTTCTTACTGTGCTATCAACAGGACAAGGACAAGTCCAGATATGGCTTTATGTCAAAGTTTGAACTCCAGCTTAGCAGACTCTACATGGCTCACTTCATGATATATTGATCTGGCCTTCACTCAGTCACTCAGTCCCACCCACATCCTACTTCTCCCTCAGATTCCCAGAATCCTCCTTCCAGCCTCCAGGCCCTTGTATTTATTGGTCTCTCTGCCCTCAGTGCTCTTGTCCAGAATTTCCAGGGCCTCCTTTCTATCACTTATCAATATTCTTCATGGATCTTCTCAAAGCATCCTTTCTTGAATTTATCATTTATCATTCCAGCCGTCATCACTTGGTTCCTCTGTGTCTTTGTCTCTTTGGCACTTCCCAGTATCAGAATAAATCTCATAATTCTTGTTAGTTATGTTATTTACTGAATACCTTTCACTAGAGCATAAGATCAGAGTTTCCAAGGGTTTGGAGCAGGGTGTGATATTTTAGCTCTCTATGCATGCTGAGTTGACTAAAGAATGGATTATTTCTCTCCCTTCATATACTAGTAAGGCTTGTTGGCCATTAGTCACTTATGATGAAGAAGAAGAGATGAGAAGGTATGTAGATAGAATCAATGGAGGAAAAGGAAAACACAGAATGACAGTTTAATTGTTGCTGAGATAAAATTAAGCATGGCTGTGGAAAAAAGAAATGTCAGATGGGATTCACCAAGTGTTGAGCATTCTTCTTATTGACATCATCTAGACAGGAGGGCTAGGGAGAAGGTTGAATGGCTTAGCAGCGGGAGGCTGATATCAAAGCAGAGCTAGGTCACGTCATGATGTCATGGCATCACTCCAACAGTCAAGACTCAAGACTACTCAGCACCAGCCTGACCAACGTGGCCAATCCAACAGACACTACCCCTGGCATCTCCCTATCACTACCAGCTTTGCAGAAGCGCCTGCCTCTGATGTTCATCTCAGGCCACGCCACATCCGAACACCCTGCAGTAGGAATGCAAAGGGAGTCAACTCCCTTTAGGAAAGTCTCACCATATTTCTGGAATTTCCTGCCTTCAACTTAAGAATCATCCTCCCTCCTCTCCACACAGATTTGTCCATCAAACAAGCTCTCTAAAATCCCACCGAATGGAACTCTGTCCAGCAGTCAGGATCTACCTCTTGAGTATTTTTCTACACCGCAAAGAAGCTTTCCACCAATCCCTTCCTTTGTCTCATCTCTGATTATTTTTTCTCTGAGAGTATAAGAAGGGCTCAATCTTATCTGTGTTGGAGTTTCCCGCAAACTTTGACCAGCAGCAATAGCGTATTTTCCAGCTGGTGGGTCACCTTTACCAGGGGAGCTGTAGAGGAAGATCTTATCAGCATAAAGCTTGTCATCCACGGTGCCAATGGACAAGCTAATCTCCACTTGGATCTTCGGCTTCCACATCTGCAGGGTGGGCTTCATGTTACTACAGACAATTCCTGGGACCTCAGTGACGATGAACTGAAACTGCTTGCCTGTCACTGTTGGGTGCAGAGGAAGGGGTCTGTGGACGCCATAGTGTTCTCATTATAACTTTCGTTACTTGAGACTGGGTATTTTTGGAAACACAAACCAAATACAAGACTTTGGTGTTTAATCAATGTTGCAACCTCAGAAGCTAGACTTGTTCTGTTCTGACTTGGCCATCCATAATCTTGGGATAAAACTGGGGCACAAAAATATAATTGCCACAACATTGAAAATAATCAGTTTTTAAGCATCAATACAGATGCCCGGCTTCTCTCAAACTCTCCCGAGTTGTGGCTCGCTCCCTGATTTTCATGTTCAGGCATCATCAGTAGCAAAGTAGCCGTTCTGAGAATGAGCAATCCTCATTTATAGGCTGTCAACAAAGACGAGCAAACAGCACCCCAGAGAACGGTGTCATTAAAGCTCCATCGCAGGGAAGGCTTGGCCAGCCTCCTGCCTCACCCTGTCTGCAAATACAGCCTTTGATTTGCCCCTGAAATTCTGGCTTTTTTTTTTTTAACAAAGAAGATGCCTTAGGGGAAAACAAGTTGTGTCGGTCAAATCCATTTATGACACGTGTCTGGATTTTGTTTTCTTATACACCTGGGGAAAGGTGTTTCAGATCACACTTTTTCCCCTCTGTATTAACAAGAGGTTATATTCTCACTTGGATCTGAAAACACGCCCCTAATGTGCCAACACACTATCTTAAGGCAGTTAACTATTGTGTCGAGCATTTTTTTTTCTTTTTAAATTTCAGATGCGACTGAGATTTTAAAGTACCCCTATGGAGATTTCACCAGGTAGAAATTACCATAGACCTTCAAGTTAAAGGACAGCTGGGTTCATCATTGTGCTGCAGAAGAAACACAAGCCATTTTCAGCTGTTGACCGCAAGGATGCTAAATGGAAGGCTGACCTGGGATAGAAGACATCGCAGAGCAATGTCAACCCAAGTTCAACTGCAAAGCAGTGACTTTTAGCACATTAAAAGCAAGCAAACAAAACAAAACAGGTCAGGGTGGAAATATTCTGAACAATATAGGAGAAATAAAATCAAAGTTATTTCAATATTTTCTTTTCATTTTGAACTGGTATTGATGCAGATGGCCCCACCAATCATAATTTTGTAATATATATATTTATACACAAGTTGTATGTATATAAATATATACATAATTTTGCAATATACAAATGTAATATATAATTTTGTATATATACATAATATATATATACATATATATATATATATATATATATATATATATATATACTGTGTGCAAGTATTCGTGTGTGTGTGTGTGTGTGTGTGTGTCTGCGGAGGTTAGACAATGTCAGATCTCCCAGATGCCTACTGTTGTAGGCAACTGTGTGCCACCGTGTATGGATTCTAGGGATGGAACTTAGTTCCTCTACAAGAACAATGAATATTCTTCACTGGTTATCGAACCATCTCTCCAGCTCCTAGATTCATAACTTCTGCAAAGTCTCTTAAATGCCAAAAACTATTTTAAAGGACTTAGCCTTAGCATTCTGGCAGTACGCTGGTCTGCCTTTGGGGGTCTTCAACTGCAACCACTAAGAGCACTGCTTGTGCACGTGCACTTTGTCAGAAACTCAGGCATTCAAGATGGCCAGCCCTAAAGGGTCCTGACAGGATGCATCATCAGTTACAGCCACTCTCTGAGTGCTAAGCAGGCCTCCTCCCATGCATCCCTCTCTCTTCCACAGCTCTCTCCCAGAGTTCTCTTCTGTTGCCCCTTCCCTTCCATTCCCCTCCCCCAATAAATCTCGGCTGTGAGCTCTGCTCTATGGTGTAACCTTCCTTCTAGTGGCTGTGTCCTGCCACAAAACAACAACACTTAGCCTTTATTAGTATATTACAAATGGAATGAAGGACAAAACTTCAGTCCGGTCTTAGGCCCCTGAATGAAACTAAAAAACAACAACAACAACAACAAAAAAACCATGTGCCTTCCCTACACTGCATCATGGGAAAGCATTCTATTTTGTTCCATTTTATTTAAGCGGTTGTTTAAACTCCATCCCTCTCGGAGCATGCCTAAGCAATATCCTAACTAATGTGGATGCCCTGCTCCAAGCTGGCATGGGTGTATCATTGATTCAGTTCTTCCTGGCACAAATCCTTTTGAGTCTCCAAAATCCCCTCTTCCCTCTGCCGTCACTCCTTGTCTCTACTCTCCGATCTGTTCTTCGTTCTTACCTTCTACAAGATCAGAAATAAAAACACTAATGCCCACTCCATGAGGGAAGGGAGTCTGCCTCTAAACACAGCATTCCCTGGTTCCCAACTCGTAGCCCAGAATACTGCAGGAACCTTAAGACCCTACTGTGGGTCAACTCTCCCAATTGTTCGGACTTTTCCCCTTCTATTAATGTTACAAGGAAGTAGAGTATTTACACGAAGAAAACTCACTCCAGATTTCCTCCAAAAGAACACGAAAGCAGACATAAAGGACGTGGCAGGGAGGCCCCATAAATACTTGGGCTCCTGCTTACGGAGAATTATTTAGGAGCTGGAGCATGCTGGGTAAGCACGGTTCACAGATCCTTAACTACTTCCATCAAACAGTCAGAGGCTTCTGAGAACAGAGAAGATGAGGCTCCCACTGGGGAGATGTAATTGCTCCATGTTCTGACTCTGGGGCAGTGGCAGGGCGAGCTCCACTGGGAGCCCCTCACCTGTCCCTCAGCTTTGCAGGACATTACGATCTGTAGCCCCTTGCCCCACCCCGTTCTCGCCAGCATAAGGAACAAAAGGCCCTCTGTGTTCTTTTCCACATTCATGGGCTACAACAGACGTTTCTGTGATTCTCCTGGTTTTACATTTGTTCATTTGCCCTCATTTTGTCCCTGTGTATGAATCTGTTCTTCTTTAAGATATCAAATAAAAATATTCAAGGCATTTAATGAGATAAACATTTGACTCGATGAGATATGGGGTCATGCATTTGCTGCAAATTCTGGCGACACCAGGAGAGCTGGAGATCTACAGTGCCGACCTTTTCTAAAGGAAGGACCTGCTTGCCTCTCAAGGATGCTACTCAAAAATCATTTGCCTTTGACTGTGCAGCAGGCTTGGCTCATCAAGGATGTCACCAGGGACTGGAGGCCTGCAGACACATTTAAAATCAGATAAGAGTTTGCATACAGCGCTCTGCTGTTGGGGAAAGGGTGCTGAGTCTGGCATTGGCCTGAGATTCCTGCTCCAGTGCCGCCATGAGTGAGCCTGGTCATGCAGCTCTAGCAGCAGTGGGTTCGACTATGAAGGGCTCCTGTATTTTCCTCTCTAGCCTACAGTAAAGATGCCGCCGGATAAAACGGGGTGTTCACTATAGAAACATGTTGACTAAGTGGATGGGCACAGGCTGAAGTTCTGTAGCAGCTGCTCTCCCCGCCGAGTCTACACACATTCCATTTCTTCAGCACATGAGACACATTCTGCACAACCCTGCATGAACCACTCCCTCTCAGACACCAACACAGTTCGGTTCTTCACCCCTCTGTCTCTGTTGAAGTGCCCCTTTCAGGAGGGCCTTGTCTGATGACCACTGGATTTACAACTTGCAGCCCTCTTCCAGCCCTTGTCCTTTGACCTCCTTTATTATTTTCTATCATGTTGATCACAGCCTAATACTAACGTGTCTGATTTGTGGAGTGTGTCTGTCTCTTCACTACCTACGGCGATTGCTTCCCAGGAGTACCAGTTTGCCTTTCCTTAGTATACTGTGTGAGTTTCCTGGGGCTGCCTCTAACAGACCACCCCAAGCTTTGGGACTTCAAACCACAGATATTTATTTTATCGTATTTCTGGAGACTTCAAAGTCAATGTGCCCCCCACATTTTCTGAAGCCTCAGGGTGTGAGGGTAGAGGTGGGGGCTATGACATTTCCTGCTACTCCAGCTTCTGAATGAAAGCATTAGAATATGGACATTTTATTTTGCTTTGTGTGGGTGGGTGGGGGGGGAACCAGTCAATAACCAATTACATCATCAGTGCCAACAGTATGGAACAGCAAGATGCCCGGGCTTGTGTCAAATAATTGAACAGGTGAGATAGTCATTGCTGCAGAAGCAGCAGAGGGTCACTGAGGGCTCCTTTCCTGTCCAGTTTCAGTGGGGCTCTTTTCTCCTTAGCCTCCTCTTCTCAACACTCAAACCCTAGCTTCTGGTGATATTGTGTGTTGTAAAGATGTCACAAAGTGGGGCCATAAATTATTGGGGGTGGCTCTCCAAGGCTCACAGCATGACCCTAATCCCACTCTCGTCCTCCGTTTCCTGGTCCACAGCCATGATGTGAACATGCCTGTGCCATGTTTCCACCACTGCAGAGTTGCTCCGCATGCCTTTACCGCCATGATAGACTGACCCCTCTGAAACAATGAGTCAAAACTTTTCACCCTTAGGTTGTCATGTCCATTATGTTGTCGCAGTGATGAAAGAAGTAACAAGTATACTCCCCTTCATCTCTTTTCTGTCATAGGCTGTCCTGCATGGGATGACTTTCCTAAGGAGCAGAGCGGCAGAAGCTCAGTGTCTTCTGCCAGTCTGGACCACCTTCCTCAGCCGTCCCAGTCAAAAACTCAAAAACCGTCTTCCCATAATGCCTTGAGTGATCTCAGGGACTAGACAGGATTCATTGCCATGCACTAAGCACAGTTTTTTTTTTAATCAAGTGCTCCCAGTCAAATCCAATCATCACAGATAGAAAGGCCACACAGAACCCCACTGACAGGAAAGACCGAACAGGAGACAGGTTTCTCAGAGTGGCATATCCATTAACACGGTGGCCAGATAATTCCTTAGGACTTTGCTGATTTA
The DNA here is from genome assembly GCF_037038515.1 of Microtus pennsylvanicus. Taxonomy (NCBI): domain Eukaryota; kingdom Metazoa; phylum Chordata; class Mammalia; order Rodentia; family Cricetidae; genus Microtus; species Microtus pennsylvanicus. The sequence continues at coordinate 117,894,211 of NC_134584.1, read as the reverse complement.
CATATATATATGTATGTGTATATATATATATATATATATATATATATATATATATATATATCACAGTCAATTTCTGATCTTCTGAAATTAAAATGAAAGTGGCAGTTCATGGCTAAGACCCTAGCGGTGGTCTGGCGGCTCCCCATTCATGCAGGCAGTGACGGCTTCAATTCTGGCCCACTGAAGCAGGGAGAGATGAAAACATCCATTTTCAGCAAGGGTCACTATTTGTTTAGACATACTGAATGACTTTCACTTGCATGGAAAATCAGCTTATTTAAATATGTTGGGGAAATTCAGAGCAATGGGAGATTACCTGTGCTCCATGGTTCATGTGGAGAGCTGTGTGCGTCCGACGATAAAGACTCAGAAACCTTGGGGTCACCATCTGGGTCTATTGTGCAGATGCTACAGTACTGAGGAGCAGCCACAAGGGTTTTTGGAAGTGACTGTAAGGCATCTTCCCTTCAAGGGACTTGGAGTCCCCCAGAGAGTCAGGACAGTATTCTCACATAACCAGATTTGAAATGGAAAGCAGAAGCAGCAGGATTTCAGGGACACTTCCGGGTTGGTACATGTGGATGGTGGGACCATCACTGATGGCTGGAAGGGGAAGCTGGGAGAAAAGTGAGCACTCAACTACAGAGAGCCGCTTACTTTGGTCACTAGCACTGATGAGTGAGATGTGCCTCAATCACCTTCTGTACGTAAGGGCTGAAGAGTTAGAAGTTGTAGCAATGAACAGGAGTGAATGACGGGAAGCGTTCAATATTGATTGACGCTGAACGAGCACTGACTTTGCAGCAGATGCTCTGCAGGTCCCCTGTGAAGACCAAGATTCTCTAACTGTGAATTTTCCAACAGCTGAGGCAGAACCATTCTTCATCTCCTTTCCCTTATAGGGTGTTCCAGAAGACAGTAACTCCTGCCTACAAAGTGTGAGTAGCAAAACCTTTGGTGACAACCAAAGAATGATTCTGGGTGTTGACAAATGTCTCCTTGGGGTTGAAAGAGTTCCTGGTTGAGATTCACTGATATATTCTTTCTTGGCCTAAAAGGCAGCATCATTAACCCAGCTTATTGATTGGGAAAGACTGCCACCAGGAAGGTCAAGTATGAACCTCAGGGCACGTGGCTGAAGAGAAAGGCTCACCCTTTGGAATGTACGATGCATATATATTTCTCAACATGTCATTTGATTTCTTACTTATAGAGCTATTTTTTAACTCTGGAGACCCATTAAAATTTTATGAAGTCAACTACATCAATTTTTCAGCTTACAGTTTTGACTTTTTGTGAAATGCTTAAATTCTACCTTATCACAAGACTATAAAAAATGCATCTTTGATTGATCCTTTCTAGTGTTTTATGGTTTCCTTAAATACATATCTTGGTACCACTGAATTAATTTTGATTTAAACACACACACACACACACACACACACACTATTCATTTACATATGGAATTTGTTCCTTGTTAGTAAAACAAAGCAGGAAGACAAAATGGCACCGTATTAAATTTTATTATTTGGAGATAGCTATGCAAATTTTGTTTAAAATGCCTCCATTTGCTTCTCTGTTGGTCTGTGCGCAAAGAATAGAACTGCAGGAGTTTGGAGGCTGACAAAGGAAAAGAGAAAAGAGCTAAGTGCTAATGGCATAGGGGAGTGTCGGGAGTGAGAGGTAGAAAGAGAAAGGGGGTAAAATTAAGTTAGAAAGGTTATAGTTAGAGGATGCAAGTCAAAAAATGTAGCATAATGGAAAAACAGGAAAGAGGCATTTTTTTTACCTATAGCAACACACCTCAAATATCAAACACTGTGTGAAGCTATGGCTGATGGGTCCTCAAAGGACATACAATTGGTACCTGAATGGATATTTCGAAAGATGGAAAGGAGAATTACTGGTGTTCAAGCAGATGAAGACAAAGTCTCATGAACAGGTAAACTGTAGCGGGAGAGGTTGGAAGCTTCTTGACTAAGAAAAAGCTGGTGAGAATTAAAAATGAGAAGGGATGAAGTATGTGAGAAAGATGGATCAAGGCAAACTTATGTAACAGAGTTCTTATATTGAACTACATATTAATTACGTGTCTCACTATGGTGACCAAATGCTGGCAAGAGACCACTCAAGTGGGGAAGGATTTATTCTGGCTTCCATGTTAAGGGAAGATAGTACATTATGGTGAGAAACCAAAGCAATGTTGGTGGCAGAGGGCTACTTGCTAATATCTTGGCAGAATGGAAAGCAGAGAAAGTGGAACACTGGGATTCAACTACTTTTATGTATTTTACCCCCCTTTATTTGTTCATTACCCCCAAGTCAGTGTGATTGTGCTTCTCACATCCAGGGAATGTCTACATTGGTTACTTCTCTCTGGAAGGGCTTCACAGACTCTCAAAAGTATGTCTCATTAATGCCTGGAGTATTTTTTAATTCAATCTGGTTGAGCACTGAAATTAAGCATCACGAGCCATTGGCATTTAGAGGATACATAAGTGGAATTTAGAGGAGCCTGTTAAAACTATAAAACTGTATCTCATTGGTGCATAGTTCAGGATATGAACCCTTTTTGTCCGTTATTGGTAAGTGTTAAGAAGGAATGTTTTTGAGAATTAGGGTAATATCTACTAGTTCCTAGCAGAGAACAGTGACCTGCTAGAAGGGTCTCCATGGAGATGGTTGAGAGCAGACTGAGATGCTATATGGAGCAATGTCTTAGCAAAAGTGAGGATAAACTCAGGAGTCTGTCCTGAGGCCACACTAATCCTGAGTGCTCACTTGGCCTCCAGTCACTGTGTTCTATCAGCGGTAAGACGATGGGATCTCCAGAAGAAAATGAATGACACTTTACAAACAACAACAACAAAAAAAAACCCCAAGAAAAACAAACAAATGAAGAAACAAAAACAAAGGGAAGAAACTGGGAAAGAACTCCATCTTTCCTTTTATTTCTGAAAGATGCGGGTACCCACCCTTCTCCTCCCACCTTTGCCCCCTCTGTCTTCCAAAATGTCTCCAGCTAATACAAGCTGATTTTAAATTTCATGGAAATTATGTCAATGTATGAGTGCATTTTGGAAAACAGCCATTCCAGAAAAAGTGAGAGAAACACACTGGACATTGGCAAGGAAAGCGCCATGATGGAACCTCAAGCTCAGGACTTCAGGGGAAACTCGGACATCTGCAGAGTGGGCAAAATAAGGATGGGGTTGTCATCTAGGAACATTCAAGTTGCTTTGACAGATTCACTGACTCTGGGCACCCAACTCAGAGATTCTCTGTCCCTGTCCACGGAATACAATGTAGATGCCTTACACACAGAGTGTCTTCTGGGTTGAATGGATTAAACCTATAAGTGGGTGCCTAATTCATGCACATCCTTGGAGTTCCACAGCAACAGCATCACCTGATACTGCTGCCTTCCTAAGAGGTGAAGCTAATAGGCACATCTATTTTAATCCCCAGACTTTAAATATAGCTCAGAATATGAGGCTGGATGTTAAAGCTCTGTGGGAGAATTATTCTAAAAGACAGGTAGAATGCTGGGAAATCCTGAACTTCTCTGTCACATATACCTGACCTGGAATGCCGTCTTTTCTACATTGACCAAGCTCTTGAGCCTCAATGTTTTCACCTGTGAAATGGTGACAATAAAAAATGGACTAAGTTTGCTTCAAAAATGAAATAATACTATCTTTAGTTCACAGAAAGAGATGGGAGTAAGAGCCAACAGGAGGAAATTTTCAAATGTGGGGGTCTAATCTTTATTTAAAAGACTTATTTTTTATCATGTATTCTTATATCAACATTTATTTTTACACATTATTTCACTAAATATTCAGGACTTTAATTATTGATATTTTGGTGCCTTTGAATTTTGTCCCAAATGACATTTTAGTTCTAGCATTGGAGCTGTTAATTATAAATACCGAGTGCTTTAATTAGATATATTTATGTAACTCAAACATTTAGTATGATATCTAAGCTAGAATAAGAGACTGTCATTACTACCACTATGGTAACCATTATGGGTACAATAACCACCATCACCACAATCATCACTGTCACCACAGATCACATCATAATCCTCATCACCATCAACAGTATCAGCATCCTCACAAACACCATCAGCATCAGCAGTTTCCTCCTCCTTTCTTCACCATCATCATCACCATCATCTTCATCATCATTCTCATTAGAACTTTCTAAATCATTCCAGATAAAATTTCCTAGCTCTGAGTTTCAGGTCCCTCAGTTTTATCTTGAGGTTAATACTGCCTTATAAAGATTATTTTTTTTTATTACTGCCATTAATGTTTTCGCTGGTGTCAAGAAGTCAGACAGTGGAAATGAACATGAGACCAAGCAGACAGCGCAGTAGGGTGAGGCCATGCTGGGGCCTGGGCTGGCTTTGGTAAGGCTGCCTAAGACTTACACAGAGAAGCACAGGCTGTTCTCACAGCTCATTTCCATGCTCATGAAGATGGTGTCTTTCCAGTTCAGGAAGTGGATGAGTCATGGAGGAGAGGCAGAGGGGAGAAGAGATGGGTTTGTTCTTTTTATTTCTTTTTTTTTATCCATTACAGCTTGGAGTTTTGATCATTTTTAAAATGTCTCTAGATGTACTACAGGGAAGGCGCATAATAGCTGCCTACTCCCTACCCTGCCCGGAAAACCTCAAGTGACTAATTGCCTTTTCTTCTAATACGGAAACCTTACTTCGACTTTCCAAAGAGTTTGTTTCCTTTTGCTGGGCGCTCCCTCTCTACATCTTTTAATCTTGCAAGGCATAGCCACATAAACAAACGGCAGAAAACAGGAAGATGAAAGCTTTCCAGGGTCTCCCAACTCTGATTCCCACTTGACAAACAAGCCTTCCACGATGCTGATAAAGGCTGCGAGGACAGTGATCCGACCTTCTTCTCACCACGGTGGGAGATGGAAACACAATGTGCTTTCTCATAATTAAAAGATATCGATTCCCCAGTAGCTCATGGGGAGGCTGCGTGGTCTTTCTTCTCCGTGGATGCAGCATGTACTGTTCCTGTTTGCCAGATGGTCATGTCTGACCAGGAGAACACACTAGGCTCAGGAAACACTGCGGGTTTAAGACTTCAAGTTGTGTAGCTGAGGAAGAAGTAGTGTGTACTCTTTTGAAGAGAGGTGTTACTGATGTATTTATATACTATGTGCTAATGTAATAACTGACCCCAGGATTCAGCCATTTGAAGCACCAGGTACAATTGTTCCTTCTTTGTCTGACAATGAAGTGTTGAACTGCAATGGTGGCTTGATGGTAGTAGTGAAGACACATCTTTCTGCCATGTGACATCCAGTAGAGTGCCTGCTTTTCTGTTTGTGTTTGGTTTACTTGTTTCTTTTGGCAGATTCTTGTATATTACAGGCTGGTCTTAGACTCTATGTAGTCAAGAATCATCTTAAAGTCTTCTTTTAAAAACATTTTAAAAGTTTTTAAAAAATAATTTATTGTATACAATAATTTTGCCTGCATGTATTTCTGAACTACATGCATGCCTGATGCTCAAGGAGGCCAGAAGAGGGCATTTGATACCCTGGCACTGGAGTTACAGACAGTTATAAGCCACCACTCAGGTGCTAGGAACTTAAAAGCCCAGGCCTCTCTAAGAGTAAGTAGCAGGGCTCTTAACTCCTGAGCCATCTCTCTGGCCCCGTCCTTCAACTCTTGATCCTCCCAAGTACTGGAATTTTATGTGTATACAGATGTATTTATGTGGTGCTGGGATTGAACCCATGGCCTTGTGCATGTTAGGCAAGCATTCTTCCAACTGAGCTACCTTTCCAGTCTGGGATCGGGTCCTTTTGACCTGGCTGAATAAGGACTCACCACCACGTTTGCAAGCTAGCTAAAGGGAAAGAGACAGGTCAAGAGAGCAGGGTTCTTCTTTTTAAGAGCATGGTTTCAAGGGCACACACTCTGCTCACCTGTGCATTAATGCTTGCCATCCATATGAATGGCCACACTTAGATGCCAAGGTGACTGGACAAAAAGAGCCTCTGTAAAGGGACTGTGTGCCCAGTAGAAGCAACTAGCACTCCCAAGGAACTTGGGTGAACTTGGGAGTTTGATAACCCTAGGGTGCCTGAAGATATTTATCCAACTGTTGATAACAGGGTTCCTGATCTGATGGGTACCTTTGGGTTGTCATGCTAACTGATGATGATGAGAAACGCTGGCAGCTGCAGGCAACTTCTACGCACATCTCCCTCTGTGCCTCTCTGAACAAAGTGCGTTAGAGGCATTCTCATCTCCCCTTCATGATGATCACACAGGGTCAGTAGTCTCATCATCCCGATCTTACTCATGAAGAAAGTGAGACGCATCAAGCTAAGGCTCTTTCTCAAGGTCATGTAACTACTGCAAGACCAACCAGGCTCTGCCTTTTGTTGACCATATCGTACCCTTAACCCATTTATTAGGACTTTAATAATTAATATTCTGAGATGCATTGGTGTTTCAAAGAGAGAATTAAGCTGTCCGTCTCCTCCGCAAGTAGGTCTTTTGAAGCACTTAAAGGTTTGTTTATAACTTGGATAATAGCAATTTAGACTGAATGTTCTATTTGCGGGAGAGTGGTAAGAATGCTGGCCTTTCACAGACCTTGATTTGTTTGAAAACTTTTGGGAAATGAGTGAAGGACTGTTTGCTCAAATGCAGTTCAGTTGATCCATGAGATCTTTCTAAACGTAGCTGACAGGAAAGGGGAAGTCACCAGAAGGTGATTAGTGGAGCCAAGGATGGAAGCCGAGACACAAAGATCACACAATGGGGCTTCTGTTGGTACCTAAGGAAGCTCTGAGGCAAGTGCAGAGAAGGGAGACCACTGACTCTTCCCAAAGGAGAAAACTCAGGCACCCCAAGGAGGCTCTGCCGCAGGGATGCGGTGAGCAACATTGGACTTGGGTCATTCCAATGGAACACAAGTCAAGGCACGGGGTTGTTACAGAAGTGGATCTCCAGCCACCAGAGAGCCCCACAGAAGACCTGAAGGATGAAGCCGAGCAGTGAGTGGGGGGCACAGGGGCTGACTTCAGGATGCAGCTGCTGCCACTGTCACGCGCATCAGCTAGCACATCGACACGTCTGTGAAGGAAGAATAGAACCCGCCTAGCTTCCCACAAGCAGATGGCCAATTACATGGAGGGTGGGAGCCAGACGCTGCTCCTCTCCAGACACCAGCCCCAGAGGGAACGGGCTGGCTCTGCAGGAGGAGTTGCTGCTACTGAAAAAGGGACGAGGTTTTGGAGAATGAATCAGAGCTTCAGAGATCTGGGAAGGGAGGGCTTCCTCCCTCCACGCTGATCTCTGCAGCCCTTCTCTAGGCACCGGACTGTCAAGGGTGGCACCATTGTTACGGGAATGCACCTGACACAACCCTTGCGTGCAAGGCGCACTAGCTTGCTTGTTCCCGCTGACACCATGCCTCTGCTGCTGTTTGTTTCAGCGGTGGCCCGTATTCTTTGTTTTCCGTTCTGAAAACAGAATGCTCAGAGAGAAGAGGGGGTTTCTAACCCAATCCCGCCTGGTAAGCAGCACCCCCTGAACTCCAACATGACCTCTTTCAAACATGACTTAGTTACAATGACCTCCTAGGACCTAAAACAAGGCCTTGTGGTGAAAAATTCTTCTGGGTTTACAGTGAAGATGGGCTAGGGACTTGGTGCTGAGACTGACAACAAAAGCAAAGGTTGATTTCCAGAGTCTTCTCTGGGTCAGTTTACACATCTATCCCTGGATGCCAGCCTCCCACCTCTCTCTGTCTCTCTAGTAAAATATCTACAATTGACTCAAACCTACAACATTTAGATCATGAGTGATAGGTTAATTAGTGCTTTTGTGTAATAAGTGCTTTCATAAGATGCAGGGTGGGCTCTGACTTCAAGGTAGAAGACACTGGTCCAATACACCATGGCGGGTAACCCAAGATGTGCGGAAAGGAGGGACACTATCTTAGTGTTTCTGTTGCTATCAAGAGACACCACGACCATGGCAACTCTTATAAAGGAAACATTTCATTGAAGTGATGGCTTACAGCTACAGAGTTTCAGTTCATTATCATCATGGCCATGACTGGAGCATGGCCGCATGCTGGCAGACATGGTGCTGGCTACATCTTGATCAGAAGGCAACAGGAAGTGGATCCTGACACTGAGTGAAGCTTAAAGCAAAAGAGACCTCAAAACCTGCCTCCATAGTGACACACTTCCTTCAATAAGGCCATACCCCCCAATAGTGTCACTCCCCAAGAGCTTATAGGGGCCAATTACATCCAAACTACCATAGACACAGGCCCACTTTAGGAGAAAAAATAGGTCCGCATTATTAATAGAAGTAAATAATAAGAGCAGACATGTGGATCAACTCTATCAGCTCCCCTAAGCCTGGCAAGGTGGAACCTAAACAGTCTTGTCTTAGTTAATGTTTCTTGTTCTGTGAAGAGACACCATGACCATGGAGACTCTTACAAAGGAAAACATTTAATCTGGGCTTGCTTACAGTTCAGAGGTTTAGTTCATCATTGTCATAGTGGGAAGCATGGTGGCATGCAGACAGACATGGTGCCAGGGAGGTAGCTGACAGTTCTACATCTGGATCCACAGGCAGTAGGAGGAGATGTGAGTCATACTAGCCAGGCTTGGGCATCTGAGCCCTCAAAGCCTGTTCCCAGTGACACTGCCTCCAACAACACCACACTTACTCCAACAAGGCCACACCTCCTAATAGTGCCGCTCTCTATGGACCTATGAGGGCCATTTTTATTCAAACCTCCACATTCTCAAAGAAAGAAAAGAAAGTTGACATGGCATCTAAGTCTCGTCCAAGGAGGATAGTTTGGGCCATGAGATCATGTCCATGGATGGAGAGAAATCCGGGTGGCCTCACCTAGAAGTCATTAAACTCTTCTGGTCCCAACCATTCTCTGTAAAGGTCATGGCTAACTTTGGCTTCATTCCCTTCAGTCTGGCAATCATCCCAGCTCTGAACTGATTTTCTTATCTTCCTGTTGCATAAACGCTTTCTGGAGCTAGATAAATAAATCTGTGCTTCCTCCAGATGGGGCACTAATGCCAGACCAAAGTATGACTCCACCAATGCCTAGGCTGGGAAAACAACAAATTCACTGAGTAACTTAGAGAGTATGGGTGGGGGATTACTCAGAGGATCACAGTTACAACACATCTACACCACTAGAAAATTTCACTCCAGCATGGATGACAACTTCCTCATAACTAGTTAACCTTCTATAGTTCATATACTTTAGCATCTGCTGTAACCCAGTGACCACAAGTAGCTGGGGCAGAAATACACACAGCTGGCCAGCAGGTCTAGGAGGGAGGGGCTGAGATCTCAGGTGAGAGTTCAGGGTGCTTACAGCAGTTATGAGGAAAGGACAGAATTCTTTGAGACCTTTTCCCTTAGCTACTCTTCTAATGCCATGACAAACCACCATGGCCAGAGCAATTTATTACTAATTAACTTAATAAATTTAATTATTATTAAATTAAAAGAGAAAGCTTCTAATTTGCCTTATGGTTTCAGGGGATTAGAGTCCATGATGGCAGATGAAAAGAACATTTGAATACCTAAACATAATAAAGGCAATATACAACAAGCCAACATCAAACTAAATGGAGAGAAACTCACAGCAATGCCACTGAAATTAGGAACAAGACGAGGTTGCCCACTCTCTCTCTATCTATTCAATATAGCTCTTGAGGTCCTAGCTAGAGCAATAAGACAACAAAAAGGGGATTAAGGGAATACAAATCAGAAAAGAAGATGTCAAACTCTCACTACTTGCTGATGATATGATAGTTTACATAAGCAACCCCCAAAATTCTACAAAGAAACTTCTACAACTCATAAACACTTTCGTTCATGTAGCAGAATACAAGATTAACTCAAAAAAATCAGCAGCCTTCCTTCACACAGATGATAAATGGGCTGAGAAAGAAATCAGAGACATCTCACCCTTCACAATAGCCACAAATAGCATAAAATATCTCCGAGTGACTCTAACCAAACAAGAGGAAGACCTGTATGACAAGAACTTTAAATGTTTGAAGAAAGAAATTGAAGAAGACATCAGGAAAGTGGAAAGATTTCCTATGTTCTTGGGTAGGTAGAATTAACATAATATAAATGCCAATCTTACCAAAAGCAATCTACAGATTCAATGCAACATCCAGCAAAATTCTTCACAGATATCAAAAGAACAATCATCAACTTCATATGGAAAAGCAAAAAACCCAGGATAGTCAAAACAATCCTGTACAATAAGGAAACTTCTGGTGGTATCACAATCCCTGACTTCAAACTCTACTACAGAGCTATAGTACTGAGAACAGCCTGGTTTTGGCATAAAAACAGACAGGAGGACCAATAGAACAGAATTGAAGACCCAGATATTAATTCACACACCTACAAACACCTGATTTTTTACAAAGGAGAAAAATATATAAAATGGAAAAAAGAAAGCATATTTAACAAATGGTTCTGACATAACTGAATATCAACATGTAGAAGAATGAAAATAGATCCACACCTATCACCATGTACAAAACTCAAGTCTAGATGTATCAATGACCTCAACATAGAGCCAACCACATTGAACCTCACAGAAAAGAAAGTGGGAAGTACACATGAACGCATTGGCACCTGAGACCACTTCCCAAATATAACCCCAGAAGCACAGACACTGAGAGAAACAATTAATAAATGAGACTTCCTGAAACTGAAAAGCTTCTGTAAAGCAAAGGACATGGTCAACAAGACAAAATGACAGCCTAAAGAATGGGAAAGATCTTAACCAACCCCACATCAGACAGAGGTCTGATCTCAAAAATATACAAAGAATTTAAGAAATTGGTTATCAAAAGAACAAATAATCCAATAAAAAAATGGAGTACAGAGCTAAACAGAGAACTCTCAATAGAGGAATCTAAAATGGCTGGAAGACATTTAAGGAAATGCTCAACATCCTTAGCCATCAGAGAAATGCAAATCAAAACAACTCTGAGATTCCATCTTACGCCTGAAAGAATGGCCTAGATCTAAAACACTGATGACAACTTATGCTGGAGAGGTTGTGGGGTAAAGGGAACACTTCTGCACTGCTGATGGGAGTGCAAATTAGTACATCTCCTTTGTATATCTCAGAAAATTAGGAAACAACCTTCCTCAAGACCCAGCAATATTACTTTTGGGTATATACCCAAAGGATGCTCAATCATACTACAAGGATATGTGATCAGCTATGTTCATAGCAGCATTGTTTGTCATATCCAGAATTTGGAAACAACCTAAGTGCCCCTCAGCTGAAGAATGGGTAAGGAAAATGTGGTGCCTGTACACAATGGAGTACTACACAGCAGAAAAATAATGACATCTTGAAATTTACAGGCAAATGAATGGATCTAGAAAACATCATATTGAGTGAGGTAACCCAGACCCAGGAAGACAAATACCATATAAATTCACTCATAAGTGGTTTTTAGAATAAAGCAAAGAAAACCAGCCTACAATTCACAATCCCAGAGAACCCAGACAACAATGAGGACTCTAAGAGAGAAACATACATGGATCTAATCTACATGGGATGTAGAAAAAGACAAGATCTCCTGAGTAAACTGGGAGCATGGGGACCATGGGAGAGGGTTGAAAGGGAGGGGAGAGCAAGGGAGGGGAGCAGAGAAAAATGTAGCACTCAATAAAATCAATAAGAAAAGAAAGAAAAGAACGGTTGAGAGCCTACAGCTTGATCCATAATTACAAGACGGAGAGAGCCTGCTCCCAGTGACACACCTCTTCCAAGGCCACATGTTTTAATCTTTCCCAAACAGTTCCACCAACTAGGAACGAAATATTCAAATACACGAGTCTATGGGAGCCGTTCTCAGTCAAACCAGCAGACCATGAAACTGCCTGTCACTGTTTACATTTTTGTAGGGCCAACTGTTTTTCATTTCCTTTATTTCAAAGAAGACTCTAATCTCTGTGATGATGAGAGTCCCAAATGTAAGTGTAACAATCCCCCTTGTGAACAACACCTTTGACATCTGGTATTGATTCATGAGTTGCTTTAAAAATGTATTTATGCAGTAATTAGTTAACTCAGACCAGGTTATCGATTCGTAAACACTGAGTCGAAACTTTGTGATCCATGGGTCCCAGTTCTAAATCACTGCCGAAATCTGATCTTGCGGAAATTAGGGGATCTCTAAAACTCTGCACCCCATCCACACCAGCCCCTTGCAAACCAATCTTCCTCCAATGATGTCACCTCGTCCCCCTTGGAGGACACTCTAGCCTTGCTATGTTTTGACATACGGGAACTTCATTCACACTGACAGCGTACAGCAGGATCTCCAGGGGAAGCCATCTCAAGAATGACCTTATTCTTTTTTACAATAATGTCAAATAATTTTGGTGCACAATAAAGTTTGAAGGCTATAGATTCCAAGTCAGCCTTTGTGCTTATGCTTCGCACATCAGAATATACAAACTCAGGCAGGCCTGTGCTTGCCCAGGCTGCTGTCTTCTTAGAGTTGGTTTGCGAAGTCTGCAGAGAGGCTCCGTAGCAGTCTCACTTTGGGGATTGCTCTCCTGATTTGCTCACAGCTACGCTCAGCAGAAACCTACTCTTACTGTGGAATTTTCTAGAAGTGACAGCTTTCTTATCCCATTCTAGCTTTTTTGGTGTGACTGTATCTCCTGTCCACTCACTGTCTTCTTTCTGCTTAGTGCAAGATCCCGCTAAGTCCCTATAGCTTTCCAGTTACATCCTAGAGGGTGGCATACAGTGGTTGGCTAAGCTGGCGGAATTAAATATTTCCGTCTCTCCTCCACTCTCTCTCTGCTGTGTTCAAGGCTAAGGTCAGCTGTGTTCAAACTTCTGTAATTCTCTCTGCTCTGAGCCAGGCTCCCAATTCTTGCTGAGCTCAGCAGCCCTGCAGGTTCCACTGTTCCACGCTCATTGTCCACGTCCGCAGCTGGCTGAGATGACTGTGCCCTCGGATCCTGGCCTGCCCCTCATAGCCCATTTCAGCCTCCTGCGGGCCAAGAGAGAAGTTCTATCACTTGCGTCCTTGGTGGTGGTCATGTGACAGCACGCCCGAGCAAACTGGTCCTTTCATAAGTGGTATATGGTGCTGAGAAGCACAGACAGAGATCGCCAACCAGGCTAGATGACAGTATCTTGTAATCCACAGTATCTAAGAGGATGGAAATCTGAGATGAACTTGAATTAGCCCAATTTATCAGAATTTCACATCCTCTAATTAACAGGAATACATAAAGAAGAAAATGCGTACTTATTACTATATATTAGAGTTGGTTTTTTCCTTAAACCTGTCTTTGATACCACTGAAATCAATATAACTCTAATCCCTGCAATAACTAACAAACAATGCTCATCAGCACTCAAGAGTATGTATGTACTGAAGAGTTTTTCTGAACCATCTGAACTGTCACTATTGTTTTAGAAGAAGACCAGAGTGCGTGGTGTTATGGTTACTTCCACAAGAAACAAGACACTGCTGCTCTGAAGATACAGTCATGTCCACCCCTATGACAGGCTGTGCCAGGAACGACACAGGTGGAAGGGTTAGTAAGGAAAGTGGGGTGGAGCTATAGGAGGCCGTTCCTATTTCCTCAGTGCTGAGCCATTCCCAGGAAGGCATGCAGACGCTTGCCTTGAACTGCGGTTTGCATGTTTTATTTTTTTCTAGAATCTTTGCTCCACCAAAGCGCAGGAGGGTACTCTTCCTGATGGTGAACTGCAGAAATGCGGAGCTCCAGGGATGGCCACTGATTCCTTGACTTCTAGTCACAGGGACTGGTGTAGGGACACTGAGGAGGGGACCAAAGAGGCTGCCCCCAAATAAAACCTACCACCATGTCCCAGGCTGAAAGGAGTGTTCTGACTGCCAAGAAGAGAATCCTGGCTTCAGACTTTGGAGACGAGAAACTGGAAGGAGGGAGCTGGTGGAGGGGGGAGCCTTGTGAAATCTGCTCAACTGTGCTGCGTGGAGGGCAGGAGCAGGAGAGAGTTTCTATAATTGGCGCCCAGGAATCTCAGTGGGGGTGGTTTTGTGTGAAACCGAAGGATTAAAGAGAAGCTCACACGTTCTTAGTTCACTCACAACTCTTAGTTAAAGAGAAACGTGGTCTAGGTGGGGTAGGAAACAAGTCACCTCTAACTTGGAGGGTTAAATGAGGTGAACCAGACTGGAGGTCCTTTCTATAATCACCCGCTGAGCAGCCACTTTGTACCAGGCATATCGTTGGGCACCTATGACTCCATAGTGAGTTAGTCTGCTCTAAGTCCACCAAGCTGAGAGGTTGCCAAGTATTCCCTTCTTATGTTCTACGTGCCCCCTCTCACCACCCCCATGAGGTGAAGTCACTTACACCAGGTCTGTCTTATGTAGCCTGAAGTATTGACTCAATAACGGATTAAGAGACTCAGGGATGTGGACTTTCGGGGATTAGACAAGGAGACACCAATCCAATCTTTCTACCCTTACAGCATTTATCCCCGTGTATCCCCTGAGCATGGTCTCATGTTTGAGCAGCTGTGGGGCTGGCTTGGGCCTTGTTACCTGAGAAAGGAGTTTTAACTGAGGAATTTCCCAGATCAGATTTGACCCATGGTTGCCTATGTGGGGGGCTGTCTTAGTTGCTAATTGATGCGGGAGATCACAGCCCACTGCGGGTGGTACCATTTCCCAGGCAAGTGGACCTGGGCTGAACAAGAAAGATAGCTAAGCCTCAGGCCCTGGAGAAGGCAGCAAGCAGTGTTCCTCTGTGCTTTCTTCGCTAAGTTCCTTCACACCATCTGTAAGCCGAATTCAACCCTTTCCTGTCCCCCGTTGCCCTGGGTCCGAGTGTGGTCATGGCTGCAACCCAGAGAAAACCAGAGCAGATGCATGGGTGCTCTTGGATGTAACCGCAGCAGAGGCTAGAGATGAGGGTTTTAGGAGCAGGGCCTCCTCATGCCATCACTGAAAGAATAAGAAATGTAGGGAGTAGCCTGAAGCCAAACACAGTTAGCACTAAATCCACCCGAGCCCCCGCTCAGATCAGATGTGCTCCTGATGGCCTTCAGATGCGGGGAGCAAGAGAGAAACACACGTCCCAGTAAAGCGCTGCAATTTTAAGCTATCTTTGACACTGAGGGCAACTGGCGAGATAAAGACTCTGATATAGGGCTTTTGTGGCTGTGGATCTCACATATTTACGGCGTGGAGGGGAGGCATCTGAGGAACACTTTCAGCAAACCATTCTTGCTTTCACAGAATCAAAAGTCAAAGGTTTTTCACTGAGCTCAGCAGAAGTCGGCAGTGGGATTACGAGTCTTCAAGGTACCCCCAGGAGAATGCAGCCAGGACATGAACATCAGCCACATTTGCATGGTCTCCTTTTGTCCCCCAGCCCCCAAAGCATGGGAGAGTGTTGTCAACATTTCAGGGCTCGGGTGAGAGCTCGGTCAGAAAAGTGGCTGCCGTGCCTGCATGAAGACCTCAGTTTGATCCCTCAAACCAGTTTTGATTTTTAATGTTGGGAGGGGACACATACTTGTAACCCCGGTGCTTAAGAGGTAGTGAAAGGTGGGTTCCTGGGGTGAGTTGGTCAGCCAGCCTGGCCTATTTGTCCAGTTCTACGTCAAAGGGGGAAACTGTATTTCAGGCGAGATGCACAGCTTATAAGGAGTGATAGCCAAGCTGGTTCTCATGCTTATAGAACACACAGAGAAAAAGAAAGAGGGAGGGGGAGAGGGAAGGGGAGAGGGAGGGGGAGAGGGAAGGGGAGAGGGAGGGGGAGAGGGAGGGGGAGAGGGAGGGGGAGAGGGAGGGAAAAGGAGGGAGGGAGAGAGGGAGGGCGGGACAGAGGGAATAGGGGAGGAAGGGAGAGGGGGAGGGAAGAGGAGGGAGGGAGGGGGGAGGGAGAAAGAAAGAGAGAGAGAGAGAATTTTAGAAAGAACAAAGTTCACCAGGGGTAATGGCTCTTGTTGAGTCTTTCACAAACAGAACACTAGTTCCAAACCCAGACCCAACTATCTCTAAAACACACATTTATCTCCCAAGGGTTTGGAGAAGAATTTTTGGTAAAGGTAATGAGGAGAGGGCTGGAAAATGGCTAATGGGCACAGCCATCACCAAAGCACCATTAGCCTCAGTAGAATCATCAGGGTTATAAATTAGAAGATATACCTATTTTTTTTTCCTCTCAAACTCAACCAGCAAGTCTTAAGTACATTTCAGTTATGCTTCCCCATAGAACAGAATGAGTTTCTTTTCTGCTGTGACAAAGACATCTTTCACCTCCTCTTTCTTCATATTCAGAAGCACTTCTCTTTGACACCAGAGTTCCCCAGGGTACCCATGTATCCTGCAGAACTCAGAAAGCACTGGGGTGAAAGGGCTCTGATTTGATTTCTTTAAGAATTCCTCTTCCAGCGGGTGAGAAACACAGCAAGCAGCACTCGTTACTGACCTCGGGTGACCAACAGTCACGGGATCTGACAGCCCTGTCTCCAGGACCACAAGCCTCCAGGCATGCTGCCTTCCCATCCCCCAGAAGGCGCATGCGCAATGTCAACACAGGTGCTCTCGACTTTGCCAGTGCCTCTTGCGGCACCGCAGATGGTGGAGAGTTGTGACAATTGCTCCCTGAGCACCAGGCTAAAGTAGTGATTAGAGCATTAGCTAACAGCTAGCGAGCACATAGTGTGTTCTGAGCTCTGAGGAAAGTGCACCCTATAACAATAGAAAGGCAGAGTCCGTCAGAAGAAAAGACTCCAGTAAATTGACCCAAGATAGCTCAACTCTAGCCCCTGTGGGCTGGGCAACCTTTAGTAATTCATTTCACCCCTTGCTTTTCTTTCTTCTGTCCTCCTCCTTCTCTTCCTCCTCCTCCCTTCCTCCTTATCTTCTTCCTCTTCATATCTCCTTCCTCCCCTTCTCCCTTTTCTTTCTCCTCTTCATCATTTTCTTCCTCTGCCCCCTTCTCCTGACCTTTCTCCACTTCTCCTCCCAGGGTTGTGCTGCAGCTCAAATTAGCAACAAATCCCCCATTCTCCGGCCTTTGACCCCAGTCATTGGGATAACAGACATGCACCACCATCTGTTGATTCCTTGACTGTTTCTCTGTAGAATGGGAATGACAAAATCTATCTGGAAGAGCTATCAGAAATCCATGAGCTAAGACATGTGCTTGAAAGCAACCAGTGGGGAACAAGTTGAACATGAGCGTTACCTCTTACGAATTTCTCACTTGGTATTTTAATTTGCCCAGGAAGAAGGGCTCTTATCATCCTAATATAGAGCCTGGAAAAGCAGGCTTCTGAACAACAGAATATCTTTACTCTGCTTTGGTATTATTATTTAGTATTATTAGTGTGTGTGTTTATATAGACACGTTCCTGTCTTGGCACATGCATCAGGGCCAGAGAGATTCTTACTGGAGTCTGTACTCTTCTTCCACTATGGGTCCTAGGGAGTTAACTCAAGTCACTGTAAACACCCTTTCCCCCTGCCCTCAAACCATCCCCATGATCCATGAAAACCCAGTTCACAATCGCTTATGAGGTAAGCAGCAGGGCGGAGATCTTACTTTGTGGAATTCTGCTGTCCTTCAACACCATCCAGCACATCAAAATAACTGCTGGTGACATCAATGAGTATCGGCACAGAAACAGGAGTGGGCATTTTCTAGAATCCGGGACAATCTGCTCATTTTGTTTTTCATTTATACCACAAGGCTTTCGAATTGAGCTGCTCGGTAAAATTGTAAGGGGAGAGAAGGGTTGGTTATGGTTTAACTCAGAGTTGTAGTTCTCCCCTTTAGGCCCTTTCTTCAGGATCCACAATGAAATATCCAGGCATGGCCATGGTTTCTTGGATGATTCAGAGAACCTGCTGTGTGGGGCAAGGAGCCCAGCTGGAAGCTGAATCCACACAATCTCTGAGGTGTGAGCTCTTACAGGAGGTCACACACATACAGACGGTCCCCACCTGCCTTAGCTATGTTCTTGTTGCTGGAAACATCCTGAGAAAGGCAGATGAAGGGAGGAGGGAGGGAGGGAGGGAGGGAGGGAGGGAGGGAGGGAAGGAGGGAGGGAGGGAGGGAGGGAGAGAGGGAGAGAGGGAGAGAGGGAGGGAGGAAGGATTAAGGTTCATAAATCAAGACACAGTCCTTTATAATGGAACAGTGATGGTGGTGTCAGGATCTCAACGCACCCCGGAAAAAAGACCAATGCACGCTAGTGCTGAGCCAGATTTCTCCTTTTTCAGTCCAGGACCCCTGTACAGGGAATAGTGCTATCCACATTCAGAGGGAATTTTGCTACTCAACTAACCTAATCAGGATAAGCCCTCTCAGGTGTGCCAACAGACTTGCCACTTCAGTGGCTTTAGATCTTGTCAAGCTGACAACCAAAATTAACCATCGCATCACCCATGGCGGAAAGCCCTTTGCCCCCACGTCAGAGGTATCCCAGCTACCTGTGATATGAGACACGCAGAGGGAAAGTTCTCTTCATGTTAAATTATTGTTGCTGTTTAGTGGCCTGCTCTGGTGGGTCTTCTTGCTCACTGCATTGAGAACAGATCCATTTCCTCTTGAATGCAGCCTCACAGGCAAAGGCAGCTGAATTCAGAGCCATGCATACTGGAGTGAGCACTGATGCTTGTCCCTGCTCTTCAGGGTAGGGATGTTCCCTCCTGCACACACCCCTGCTGAACTCCTCCCAGATCCCTAGTGGATTAACTGTCAATTGATGTCAAGCATGACGTCACCACACAGCAGTCCTGTCTTACAGATCCTTTGTTATTCCTCAAACATCTAATTTTCCTCCCACTGTCTTCTGGTGCCAGGAAGTTTGCAGCATTGCCTGATTCCCTTCCTGGCAAATGTAAACTCTCTGTGTCTTCCTGGAACCAGAGAGCCAGAGGGAAGTGGGCTTCATTATTAGGTCTTGACCCTAAACTTTGCATTTCAAACATGTATTATAGAGCCCCAAGAAGTAGGGGCAAATTAGAATTAAAAGGCAATTATTTCATCAGGGGAGAAGCTTGGGTGAAAGAAAAGGCCAGCAAACTATGAGAGTCTGATCTCATGATATCAAGATGCCAAGTCTAATGAATGAAGGGAGAGAGGGAAGAGGCTTTTTTAGGCCTTTGGGTCTTCAAGATGGTGTACAATTCTAGACCCTAGAAACAGATCCCAAGACCACCGAACAGTCCTAGACCCGAGAAGCAGATCTGCTACAGTTTCCCTAACTTTCTAAGTTGCTGGTGAGAGGACCTAATAGAAAGAATGCTTTGGATTAAGATCAGAGGAGAAAATAAAAGGCATGTAGCTAGGTAAGGGAGAAGTCAACACATCCTTTTTCTCTTTGATCTGTATCAGTTAGACTTGTCCTTACTGCGAAGAACCACCAGGACCAAAGCAAGCTATATAGAAAGGGGCTTCTATGGGGCTCATGATTCCGGAAGAAGATTCCATCATGGGAGGGGAAACATGGCGGTATGTAGCTGGAGCATCTTCAACCACAGAGAGCAGCAAGAGCAAAACTAGAAGAAATAATAATAGCAAAACTATAAACTCTCGAAGCCTGCCTCCAGCAAGGCTCCCTCTCCTAACAGTTCAACAAACTCCCCTAAACAGTCCTAAACCAACTGGAGACCAAATGTTTAGAATGCTGGGGTTATGGGGGACTTTCCTCACTCAAAACACCACATCATCCCCAAAGACCCATGAGCAAACTCTCAGAGCTGATAAACACTTTTAGCCAAGTAGTAGGACACAAAATTAATATATAAAAACTGTTGTCCTTCCTACACAACAATAATAAACACATTGATAAAGGAGCCAGGAAAATAATCTCCTCCACAATGACCTTAATCATAGGAGCGAGAGAATGCTACTTTGGATATTTTTAAAACACCGAAGAAACAGATAGAGACTCCAAAAGATGTGGAGGCTTCCCGTGCTCAAGGCCTGGAAGAATACGTATAAAAATAGCTACTCTACCAAAAGTAATTTACAGATTGAATGCAATTCCCACAAAATTCTAATGGCATTATGTACAGAAATAGAAAAAAAAGGTCTTAAAATTCATATAGAAGCACAAAACACTCTGAATAGCTCAAGCAGTCCTCAGCACAATGAATGCTGCTAGAGGCATCACCATACCCAATTTCAAGTTACACTACAGGGCCATAGTGACCAAGCCAACTGGTACTTCTTCAATGGCATGGAAGAGCGCACTCAGCTATAAGCTCATCCAACTATAGTCACCTGATTCTTTTTTAATGAAGATGCCAAAAGAAAAAATTTACTGTGAGAAACAGCAATCTCTTCAACAAATGGTGCTGGACAAAAGCCTACTCTCAGCCCAAATACTCCATGTATTCTAGCAAGCAGGAGGTAGCCAGCAGTCAGCTGTGCTCTTTGTGATGGGGGTATCTGCAAAATATATTCTCATGGCTTCTACACTTGGCAAATGCAAAGGATTGGAAAGAGTCCTCTAGTCCTCCATAAATACAAAAAGACCCAGAGAAAGCTGAAGGATTTGTTGATTTTGCTAATCTCAAAAATTCGCAGAGAAAGACCACCAACCCAAATTATCAAGGCCAAATTCATCAAAGAAAGCAAGTGGCTAAAGCAAGATTTTTTATTCCAGTACATGAGAAGTCTCTCCCTAAAGACAGGGCTCAAGAAAATATCACTGGACATGAGGAAGACAAGACTTTTACAGCTCAGGGGTGGGAGGTTTCCACGTGGGAATTTTGGCAGGACAAATAGTTAGGGTCACTGGAGCAGAACATCAGCTTAACAAGTTATTCATAATGGCCCCCGAAACTAAGACATGATTGCAAGGTGGTCATAACAAGAAAGTTATATCAACAGGTATTCATAACAAGGTAGTTATGTCAACAGGTAGTCATGGTAAGGTAGTCATAAAAACATTTTATAATAAAATTAGGTTTCCAAAATTAGGCTGAAACAAAGGCATGATTGCTATTTCCAGGAACAGGCAGTACAGAATTGCTTGTAGTTAAAGTTACAGGTGGGGCATAGCGCCATCATTGAGAAACAGAGGTTTAATTATATAAGCAGGAATGAGCCTCATTTGTCTTTGCTATATGATGGCTTTTAAGCCCAAGATGGAGGAAGGCTGGTTCATCAGCTGAAGTTTATCAGGTGAAGGCAATGTATAGGCTACGGGATTTAGACGAGTTTCTGCGAATCTGCGTGGAAAGTATCCTTGCAGATGACCTATGGGGCCTCAGGAGACTTGAGACTGTCACTAAGCTGCCATCAGGAAGAGAAGTCTACGCAGATGTGACCGCCAAAGGCAGAGTGTCTCAGCCAGTCACACAGAGAAATGATGTAAAGAAAAGTCTGCCCTTGAATTAAGCCCAAAGGAAGGCCTATAAACTGGGGGTTCTAATCCTTGCATCACCTGCACGATCAAGCTTGCATGGGTAGAAAGTTATGTTCAGGTAGAACTGAGGCCACTAACCAGGGTACCTGGAGGCACAAAAATAACCCCAGATCATTAAAATGGTGGGTTCAGAGTCATCCTGAAGATCCCTGTAAAAGAGATTCATAGTCAAGACGGGTTTGCAGGCTCCCTGCTGCTGAGTTTGACCACGGAGGATGAGTCTCTGAGCCACACTGGACTCGAAAAGTCAGAAAAACCAAAAGGTGACTCTTTCCTAGAGCTTGCTTATTCTTTGACTTTTAGGCCAGTAAGACTTAGGAGTTCTGACCGCCCTAACTGTACAATAATGCATCGGTAATGTTTTGAACCTCTAAGTTTAGGGTAATTTAATAACACAGTAACAGAAGCCTAGAACTGGCAGTTTATAGGCACTGACTGTGTCAGCTATTTCCCAGAGCTATTCCAATAATTCTATGAGCTATGAGCTGAGTCCCTTAATACCCTATATGACATTTCTGTCCCCATTTTGCAGATACATAAGTCAAGATCAAAGTTTTCTAATGCATTGCCTATTATCTCCCAGGCTTGTGAGAACTAAAGAAGGAAGGTGAGTCAGGATGACATTGTTTCTTACATCATGCTCTCTGTAGAGGACAAGACTTGTTTTCTCAGAATGGAAAGACTAACAGGCTTCAGGTGGCAGCAGGGGACACATGCTGCACCACGAAGCCCATAGGAGGAGTGTTTAAGGGAAAATTGGGAGGAAGGTTAAGTCCAGTGTGGAAGTTCAGAGATTAGGGCAGGCCTGCTGTGAAGCATTCAGGAGAAGAAGCATCAGCAGCCTTGGAGGTTATCAAAACAGAAGAAATGGGCCAGGATATTGCGGGGAGAAAAGGCTCGGTGTTGAGGCAAAGGCCAGTTATGAGCCCATGTAGGGAAACACAAAAAGGCATAAGAACTCTTGCAGAGAAGGAAGCGGGAGGGGGTCAAATATAGGAGCTTTTCCTATTCATGTTTAGAACTTAAGTCCCTGGTTTTTAACAGGAGGAAAAATGGAGGGCACCTGGAGATGATGGGATAAGGAGCCAGCACTGACCAGCCTCTCCTAGGAGACAGAGAGACTACCTTGGAAAGTGTGTGTGTGTGGGGGGGGCTATACACCTGTATTTGAGGCTTAGGAAACTGAGGCAGGAAGAGTAAGCGTTTGAAGGAAGCCTGGAGTTACTAAGACTCTCTCTCCTTCACACACACACACACACACACACACACACGAATACACTCTCTCATACACATATACTCTCACAAACACCCACACACTCTCTCTCACATATTCTCTCTCTTCCCTCTCCCTCTCCTCTCCCCCCCTCTGACACACACACACACACAAAACCAAATCCAAGAGTCTAACCTTAGCAAGGAGAGTTTAGAAGCAAGGGCCACCATTCTGGTGGAGACAGCCACTAATTAGAGATAACCTGCTTTACTAACCACCCTTCCAGATCAGGGAAAATAAGAGACTTCATGATTTGAGATCTGTCCAGAAAAAGGTTCATGGTTGGTAGTACAGCCTGCAGCAAGCCGCGAGACAGAGAAAAGATGAATAAAGCCTACTTGAGGGATTTATCAGGACACAAACTGTACTCACAGAAGCTGAGGATTAATTTGGCTTTGTGACATGCCTGGGAATGGCAAAATAGATGTTTCCTGTTATTCCTTCTCTTGGAATCATTTTCAAATGACCAAGCGAAACTAGCCCTGTAGAAATGGATTCCCTCTGAGAGTAGCCTATGTATGTATGTATGTATGTATGTATGTATGTATGTATGCATGTAGACCAATCACAGGGGCAGGTCTCCAAGGCTTGGCTTCAGAGACTCCCTTTGTGCTGAAATGGCAGAGCTGTGGTCTTGGGGGTGGGAACAAAGTCCAAGTCATGTTTTGGGTTAGATGGCTAATTCCATAACTCTGAAAGTACTTCAGGACGACTATCACGGGAACAACCAGCAAGACATCCACACACAGGAAATAAAAACACTCTTTCCTTGTAGGGAATTCCCATCCAGTGAATACCCAGCCATAAATCCAACCTTTACACAGTTGTTGCCTTGACTTTATGAAATCTAGCATTGAAAGACAAGGAACCCCAGATTTTTAAATGATGCTTTTCTGTGGTTTTGTTGGGAACAAGGATGCTGGTTTGGTGCGGAGAAGGTGGCTTAAGGGAGCCACTGAAACCTTTCCATTCTCAGCTGTCACTCGGAAGGTGGAGACCACACCCTGCTATTTTAAATGGGAAGGAGTGGAAGGCATTTGGTTTTAGAAGTTCAGTGCCGTATTACTATTGAATGAGTCCCAAAAAAGTCATGTTCACGTCAGTTTTAAAATACATTTCTTAGTCACCCCAAAAGTGTCAGCCTGGGTTTTATTTAGCCATCTTGTGTCTAGTATGTGTCATAGAACTATTTTGGATAGCTCACATTTGTCCCTCCACTCCTCTCTATCCAGCTTTGGTCCTGGACACTGGCTCTTTGGTCTCATGTAGCCTTACTTTGAACCTCTGACTCTGATAAGCAAGATAAATTCATGCTTGAAGAAGACAAGGATAAAATTTAATTTGGCGCTATGTCTCTCCCTCTCTCTGTTTGGTTCTGAGCTCTGACTGTTTCTCGACTGAAGGTGACAGTCCCACTCCCTAGAATTTTAGGGAAGTCTTCCTCCTTTTCCTCCTCCTCCAGGGTGATAAACCCCAGGAACTGAGAGCTTTCCTATGCTCTGCCTCCACATTTATCTTCTTCTTGATTCAATGCCCTGTCAATGATCAAACTGAGGACATTTCCTGCTGGTACTCCAAGGTAAGCAAAACCCAAAGAAATGAGACACCAAACTGCAAAGTTCCTGAGTTCCTAGATCTTCTTCATAGCTCACTGTGACCCATGATGTCACTGCACCCCAATGTTTCCCTGGTAGTTTCTGTCACTATTTGTTCAGGACATTGTTCTACTCTTTCAGGAATATGCTGCAGAAAAAGACTCTCTGAGCCTTCCCCGTTGGTCTGTACTGGAGTGACTCAGTGCTAAAAGCTAAATGGTTATTGTGTCTGTGATTGACAGTCTGATGGACCTGGCCTCCCATACCAGGAGTAGCTACCTCACTCAGCCAGGTTCATTTCCAACCTAGCTCCCAAACAAGGATGCTGGGTTCACTGCTGCAACTCTGTATTTAGCAATTGAAAAGAGGGTGCGGCCATGGAAAATTTATGTAGAACCCACTGAGGAATTTTGTCAGTAGCGGGGGTGGAGCGGTGTAGAGCCTTGGAGAATATTCCCAGGGCAGGTTTGATAGTTGCTCATTGAAGGACTCTTATAAGAGGAGAGACCTAACTTCTGTAATTTCCTTCTTGACTCATCTTCTTGGGTTGGGCAGCTTGCCCATCTGTGTGGCAGCAGATCTAAGCCTGCCACCTTTTCCGAGCCTTGATATCTCCCCCCATACTCTTCTCCTATTGTTGTAGGAGGCCACTTGCTCATTTCCTGGCTGCCCAGACTCCTGAAATAATCACACAGAAACTATATTATTTAAATCACTGCTTGGCCCATTAAGCTCCAGCTTCTTATTTGCTAACTCTTACATCTTAATTTAACCCATCTTCATTAATCTATGCATCACCACCAGCAAAGTTTCAGTGTGTCTGTCTCCAGCAGTGACTTCATGGCTTCTCACTGAATCTGCCTCCTTTCTCCCAGCATTCATTTTAGTTTTCCCCACCTACCTAAGTTCTGCCCTATCAACAGGCCAAGGCAGTTTCTTTATTCACCAATGGTATTCGTAGCATACAGAGGGGAATCCTACATCATCAAATTGCCCTGAAAAAAGCAAAAATTCAGTATCAAGAATAGGAGCTTTCATTTATATGACACTTGCCTGACTAGCAGTGTGTGTGTGTCTACGTGTTGCACAAATGTGAGTATGTGTGACTTCTGCACAGGTAGAGACTGGAACAAGATGTCCGTTGTCTTTCTCTACTGCTCGTTACCTTATTCCCTTGAGACAGGGTCTTTCACTAAAGCAAAAGCTAGGCTGGCTGGGTAGTGAATTCTTGGGATCCACTTGTTTCCCCTTCCCCTTAATTCAGAGGTTACAGGCACACAAAATCATAATCAACCTTTTACTTCAGTGCTAGGGATTTGAACTCATGTCCTTAAGTGTGCAGGTCATGAATTCTTGCCGACTGAGCCAGCTATCCAGCTTAAAACTTTTTTCTAGTTTTCTAGTGCGTACTAGAAAACCAGGGCCAAACTTTGTTTGGAAATCGTAGAACTCTAGCACCCTTTTTAAGAGCCAGAAGCCCTGAGTGCAGACCATACTTTCATATTTTGCACCCACAAAGCCATGAATATCTCTCAAAGTCCCTCCTGCCTCAGTTCCTACTGTTATAAGAGGAACATTTAGTTTGTTACAAGCACATTCTATGCAAGCAAGGCACTCAGCTAGGGACAGAACAAACGGCCAGTAAATATTTTCTTAATTTATGATGGGAATAAACAGAAAATTGTTCAAGATGTTTCTTGACCTCAGGCAGAAGAACAGTGAAGAAAAGACACAAGAGATGCCAAGGCTCAGGGATCAAGTGATAGAGACGATGGCAAAATCCTTGGAGACAATGACAGTGGAACATTAGCAATGAAACTTGGTTTTCTGAACTTGACAGGGATGCCACATATATTAATTTACAGTAGCTGTAACTATGCACAAAAACGTGCAAAAAAATGAGGTCAGACAAAATTCAAGTATGAATGTAGGAGGAGCCAAGAGGTCCCACCCACAGCCAAAGAGCTATTGGCAATTGATGGCCACCTCAAGGAGTCAGTTTTCCTTGACCATGTGGCCCTGATCTACCCATGCTGCCCGTAGATGGCCTACACCCATGGACAGAATAGCAGTGCTAAATGGTCTCAGTGCCCCTGCATTGGAACACTTGCTCCGCAGCTGATGACGCCATTTGGGGAGGCTAGAAATCTTCTGGAAATGGAGGTGGACCTTTCTAGAGGATATAGATCCCTTTGGGAAGCAGTCCTTGAGGTTTTCAGACCATCCCTGATTCCAGTCCCTCCCTCCCTCCCTCCCTTCCTCCCTCCCTCCCTCCCTCCCTCCCTCCCTCTCCCTCTCCCTCTCCCTCTCCCTCCCCACCCTCTCTCTCCCTGCTTTCAAAATGAAGTACATGAAGTTGGGAGGGGAAAGTAGGGGATAAGAGAAGAATTCAAGAGGAGAGAATGGGGGTGCATTGGAACTAAGCACATTTATTGCATGTATGAGATTCTCGATCAAAATTGGGAGGTGGGGAGAGATTCGGGAACTCACAATTTCAGAGGACCATCATCTACAATTTCAGAGGACCGTCATCTACTCTGTCACGGCAGATGAGAAAAGAGACAAAGACCCCAGTGAGGAGGAAGTCCCCGCCTCTGCCTGTGGAAGTCAAAGAGGGGTTCAGAGGCCGGGCAAGTGGGAGCTGGTGTGTGTTCACCCGCCTGCAGTCTGGCCCTTCAGAAGCGTGGGTTTCCCCTGGTGCACCTCTTCCCAGGCTCCCTCTGATGAAGACTCTGCCACTGTCTCCCCAGTCACCCATGTTTCAACTCTCTGAAAGTCTTATCTTGAAAAACGCTTTTCTTGTCTCCCCTGTCAATGCCTTTGCAAGCCTCCTCTGCCTTGTTTCTGGTCTTCTAGCCCAGGCTTTCATCTCTGCAACACCGAACCGCCATGCTGTTTTCTGGCTTTTATATGATCCCTTTCTCCTGTCCTCTCTTGTGTTACTTAGACATGAAAAGTGCTGGGGCAGAGTTTGTGGGACAAAGGAGATATGTGTGATTACATCATGCCCTAAACAACACTAAAAATAAGCTACATGTGTTTGTGTGTGTGTGTGTGTGTGTGTGTGTGTGTGTGTGTGTGTGCTGAATGCATGCAAGCATCCAATGTAGGCACTGTGGGGGTCAGAGCAGGATGTCCAATGTTTCCTCCAACTACTCTCTGTCTTATTCTCTGTGACAGGGTCTGTCTTACTGAACTACAATGTGTAGGCTGGCTCACTAGTAAGCTCTTGGGCTCTACCTATCTCTACTCTTCAGTTCTGGGACTACAGACATGCACAGCCCATGTGAGCGCTGGGGACTCAAACTCAGGTCAGCATGCTTGCACGGCAGGTTCTCTTACCCACTGGGCCATCTTCCCTAAGCCAACTACTCTGTTTTTAGGGACAGGGTATATGTGAGCTGGTCAAGGACAAAGCGGGTAATCTATTGAAAATACTGGATCAAAAGATTTGCATGCAAACATGATAGATTATAACTTCGTACTCTCTGGGACAGAGAACAAGGTCATCAATAGATACCATACATTAGGAAGAAAAAAATCAAATTTCCCCTCTTCCCGATGGAAAGAATGCAGAAGCACAATCATTATTATAATTACTGAAATGATGGGAATAATAGTGTCTACTGATGCTGCTGTGTTATGAAAGTGAAGTGCCCCCATAGGCCCCTGCGTTGGAACACTTGCTCCGCAGCTGATGACGCCATTTGGGGAGGCTAGGAATCTTCTGGAAATGGAGGTGGACCTTGCTAGAGGATATAGATCCCTTTGGGAAGCAGTCCTTGAGGTTTTCAGCCCATCCCTGATTCCAGTCCCTCCCTCCCTCCCTCCCTCCCTCCCTCCCTCCCTCCCTCCCTCTCTCTCTCTCTCTCTCCCTGCTTCCTGATGCACCCAGTTGTAAACAAGCTCACAGCTGCCTCACTGTATCCTGGATCCCCTGTAGCCAGGAACCCAAATAAGTCCTTTCTTCCTGTTGCTCCTTTCAGATGATAAGGATTCGGGGATAAGAAGAAGCAAGGACACAGGCTGTTCCATGTGCACAACATTCCTGGTCCCTGATGGCCTCATAGCAATGCTGAGGCTGCAGAAACACAAAGGAAAAGCTACTAACTTGCCCAGGGTCGCACAGCAGCAGTACAACTGGAACTAAGATCTGCCCCTGACCACGCTACCTCCCACTGTTGGCCTCTTTCACACAGAATCTGCACAGCGCTGATGTCACCGCTTGCCTTCTTCTAGCACTCCCCTTGCAGATCTCATCCTCCGTATGTGGTTGACTTTATGTCTCTCAAAAATCCCCAGACCAGCCTCAGAGCCAGGGGTTCAAGGTCATCCCCAACATTACCCAACACCTCATCTTGTTTAGAGGCGTTCTGCCTCTTTAAAATTTACTGTTATACTTTGAATGTGACATGTTACCCCTTAGGATCATGTGTTTGAACATTTGGTACTTAGATGGCGGCACTCTTTTGGGGCAGTTGAGGGACGTGGCAAAGATGGAGCCTCACTGGAGGAAGTGGGTCGTCATTTGATGGAGGCCTTAAGGTGTTACAACATGGCCCCATTTCCTGTCTACTCTGTCTCCCTGCCACCTTGTCTTCCCTCCACGATGGCTGGCATCCTCTCAAACTCTGGTCATGAGAGATCCTTCCTCTCTTAAGTTGTTTCTTGTCTGGTATTTGGTCCTAGTAACAAGAAATGTAGCTAAGATGCCTACTCTGCTTTGTACCTATCAGAGTACCAGAGAAAGCTGAACGAGGGCAAGGGTTATCGGTGGAGATGTAGGGAGGTCATGCCCAGCCTTGCGACTGGAGGTCAAGGTAGCCATGTTGACTCTTATCTGGGCATCAACTACTTGTGATGCTTCAAGTCTTTTGTTAATGACCACTAAGACATAACTGCCACCAATGAATCATCAGGGAAGGAACAAGAACTGGACTGGGGCAAATAATACAGGGTCACGTATATGAGATTGCAAACTAAATCTATGTTCACAAATGGTGCTATGCATTCCGCATGAACTCTGCCCAGGTAAGGCGGTGTCTCCATGCATCTTTAGTGACTGCCCGTAGCTCTCAAGAAGGAAACACTGCGGGGCAGCAGAATAAGAGGGAACACAGGCATAGATATGTTTCAACACTGTCCATCCTGTGAGGTCACAGGCCCTCTGGGGTCAGCTGAGTGGTGCGGATTCTGGACAGCGTTCTTCGGGCCGCCTTGGATGTGCTTGCTTGCTTTTCTGACTTGAGAGCAGGGAGCACATTTTGCTTCCTTTGTACCTCTCAGTGGCTGTACAAAGCCTGTCTCACAGCAGGTACCCAACATGTGTTTTGTTCAACTTAAAGGCGAACAGCAAAAACAAGACATCTGGAGTGGGGTGACTCCAGCGAGCTGACACCTCGGAAATTTTCTAAGGATGCCCAAATGGCCCTTAAAGCTATGTTTGGAAGGGAGAGTCGAATCGTAAAGTGTGTTGCTGCAGGTGAGGAGAGGGGAAGAATAGAGAAGAGACAGATGCCCTGAGTTCTCAAGACAAAATTTCCAGGGGGAGTGGGGGAGAAAAAAGAACATCACGCAGGAAAGTGACAGAAAACTCAAGTGGAATAAAGAGACCAGAAGCAGCACCGAGGTACTCTGCATAAATTCCTCCCAGAAAAATGGCAGGGATGCTGACATGGGAGACAGGCGGGGTTCCTCCTAATGCTTCAAAAGGTGCAGTCGGTTCTGAGACTCTCTAATGAGACCGACATTGTTCTGGGTCAAGACTCCAGAACCTATCATTAAAGTAACGGTTCTGAAAGCTTCAAATGAACATAGAATGGCCATCTTTAGAAGCCCACAAGGGTTCGTTAAAATCAAGTCGTGCCTGAGCGACCTCATTTCCTTCAAGGACATCAAATGGTAAGAAAGAAAGAAAAACAGACCTGTAGTAGAATTTCTGCAGTTTAATAAGCTTTCTCTTGGTGGTTTTAAAGACATGGCAGATGCTTGCCTTGGCAATGATCGCACCCCAAATGGCAATGATTCATGGAATAGTACCAACCCCAATGAAGATTTCTGGAATACTACCACTCATAATATTAAAAATAGTTGACACGCACCAAGTGCTCACCATGTGACAGGTGCTATCATTAGCAGTTTGCGGGGAGTACCCCACTTTCTCCCAGCAACAACTCTGCAGGGGAGATGCTGCACTGATCCACTTTCCACGGGAGGACTGTGAGGGGTGGGGAGGAAAAAATCATCTCCCTAGGTCCCACGGCCAAAGACAATTCTCTCCAGGAATCGGACTTGTCAAGTGTACCGGATAATCTAGAACGCACGCTAAAAGCTTCAAGGGAAATGGAACTAAAAGCCCTCGCGTAAGCAGAGTGAACGGAGGGCACCTTGCCTCTCTCTCAGGGTTGGGCACCATCTTCAACACTAGCCCCACTCCTTCCCATCCCTCTCTCTACTGCAGCTCTGTGCCGCCTCCCTCCTCTTGGATGGGTGTATTCCCACAGG
This sequence comes from Microtus pennsylvanicus, assembly GCF_037038515.1. Taxonomy (NCBI): domain Eukaryota; kingdom Metazoa; phylum Chordata; class Mammalia; order Rodentia; family Cricetidae; genus Microtus; species Microtus pennsylvanicus. Next base: position 117,863,342 of record NC_134584.1, on the reverse strand, counting down.
TGCATTTCCTCTTCCTACTTGATGCCTCACCAATGCCCAGGCTGCAGTTTTGGAACTCCACCTTTTCCTCATGCAGGACAGGAAGAAGAAAACTTGAGAAACACGGATAGCAAAGGGAGCCCCACTCCCAGGAGCCTCCACGAAGGCTCTGTGAAGCTGAAAATGGAGATTCACAAAGCACCATGTGCTCCATGGCTTTCTTTCTGCCTTTTTGGATGAAAACCTAAAATTTTTTAGGAATCTTGCCAGAAGACCCCCTTACAATAAAAGGATATGCCCCAAACTCTGGTGGCTCCTGGTTTTACCTTATCACCTTGTAGTACCCTTCAAGACCCTGCGAGAGTCTATAATTTAATGTATTGGGAAAAGAAGAGGCACTGTGGCTCAGCAACCTGTAGAGCTGCAGTTAGACAATCACCTAAGCACAAAGGATAGCCAAAGCCAGGGCACATCAGCGTCATTCCGTTAGCGGCTCACACCGGAGCTCTTGGGTGTGTCTTTTGTCGGTAGCACCGCTTTCCCTTCACCCTCACACTGTATCACAACGTATTTTACTCAACTCCAACGCTGCCTCATACCGACTCATCCTGAACATCCTGTCTGTGGTAGAGCCAAGAGTGTGGCTTTACCAGAATGGTGGTTCCTAGCAGGTTAAGGGGGTTCCTTCGGCTCTCCTGGATGACACCATGGAACTGTACCTCTGTCCCTGCTGCTGCTGGCATTCTCCACTTCTTGATATCGTGGCAGCCTGTTCACATTTTATCTGTCCTTCTCTGCACTTTCTGTGCAAGTCACGATAAAGTGCACATAGCTCCTAGGCACGTGCTGGAGTGCAAGCCTTCCTGTGCTCTAGGGCTAACTCCTTCCACAGCCAAAGGGGTTTCCCCGCACAGGCCACCCTCCTCCAAGCAGAGTAAGTGCTGCAGACCAAGTGAATGGCTTTTCTAGATCTGTGATGACTGGAGTGGGGTTTGGAAGGTGGTTTATTTGTTTGTTTGCTATGAAGGTTGTCAAATTGGGTTACAAAGGGGCAGCAGCTGTGGGCACCGTCAGGTCAAACGTGGTAACATTACATTGTGCATTCATGTTTCATGTTTATGAAAACACCCTGCACAACCCAGCATCAGGTTTTGACCGTGAAGAAGCCTTTTGCATCCAGGGTTGAATTTGGATGCCAGCAATTGAAACTGGGTACTAGGGAAGAATATCCAGTACTTTTAAATCAATGGAGTTATCTCTCCATCACACAAGGTGAGAAACACACCTCACAGATCTGTTGTGGAGAGTTCATTTTGTGCTACCATCACCACCCACCCCCCACCATATTGCACACAGCCAGAGGCAGACACTTGAACGAAGATCCATCCACTATGGTTATTTGGGAGATGAAAATATCTATATGAGAACAGGGAATGAAACAAAATAGGGTCAAAAGACAACACAGGATTGCTCTCAGGGTAACAACCAGCTGAGAAGACTAGCACCAGAAGCTGCTGCTGAATTCTAGAAGCTTCTTTATCCCCCTTGAGAGGAGAGCGAGCTGGGGTGTTTACACACCTGCTTCTGCTGGTTTGTGTTGACTGCATGCTTGCTCCCCAGAAAGCAGATTGATAGATCATGCCTGTCCACCTTGGTGTGGTGAGGAACAGCAAGCGACATAAGGCACCCATGGCTTCTGCTACAGGGTTTAAAGCTACTCTCTAGGGAAGCCTGTGTTTAATTTTTGAACATTCAACAAGTACTTAGAGTGTGCTTGTACCATGAACTGAATAAGCATTGAGTGAGATCTTAGGCACAGGAAGAGACAGCAGGTGGGCTCTCTGCTTACATCACTAAAATCCCGAGACAAAATGAATGCAGACAGCACGGAGCAGTACTGTGACAGAGAATAGATGGGGATGGACTTTGGAAAATAAAGTGTGGGGACTTAATCTGTCATGCAGGTCAGGGAATTTCCCCAACCAAGGGAGATTGATGTTGGGACCTTAAGTACAGCAAGAATTAACCAGGAAAAATGAGCCATTTCCCAGGGAAGATAAATCGGGCAATGGGAAGCCCAACAATTCAAAGAATACAGCCCTGACCTTGGAGCAAAAACCCAGTACCTCCTACCCATACAAATAGTTTTATTGAAAAGCAGTCACATCCACACCTGTACATATTGTCAGATGCTTTCTCCACCCAGTGTCAGAAGGAGTAGTTCCAAGGATCCACCTCACAGCCCAGCAGGTCCTCCAGCAAAGGGTGCTGAGCTTTGGCTTCTACCAAGACCTGGCCGTGGATTCTAAGGTACACTATGTCACTTACATGTTGCTGGCTGCTTTTCTGCAAATACATGAGAGATCACGCTTATGGAAAGTTCACAGCCTATGGAGGGGAAGAGAGTGTCAAAAATAATTATAAGACCATATGACTGACACTCTAATAAAACCGACACAGGGTTTACAGAACTGCCAAGAAGAAAGTAATTAGTTCTGCCCAGGGAGGGAGGATGGTTTCGCAGGAGGAGAGTGAGAACTTGGAGTTTGAATCTGTATTTTCAGGTTAATGAAGGGAGGAGTGTTACCAAAAAAAAAAAAAAGTAGAAAAAAAAACAAAAAAGCAAAAAGTGTTCAGAGAAGATGGCAGCTCATTTCCTTCTGCCTTTGAGCAGTTGGCAGAGCACAGTGACTGCTTCCCAGGAGAGTCAGCATTCCCCTCCTGCCATCTCTACTACCAACTCTGAAATCTTACACTTCAAGAGTTGGTCAACAAGAGTAGACTATCTTCATTTCCAGTCTGCTTGGAAAATAAATTCTTTAGATAAAAGAGCCAAGACAAAAACATCAAAGATGGTCAATATAAGAAGCAATAAAAAAGAAAGTATTAGGATAGTTGGGTATAAAAGTACATTTGGGGTCTCTCTGTGTCCAAACTGGGTACAAGTTTAAGAGAGGTTTAGATCATAGTAGCCACAGAGCATGACACTAAGAATAAAATAAGAACTCAAAGTTAAATGTTGATTTAACTTTGACATACAAAAATAAGCTACTACGGGAAAGGGAAGGAAAAGCTCTTCCTGGAAAAAGAACAGCAACTCATAGTAGACTCGTCAAAATAGAAAGTCACTGTTGGGAAACCATGGAACCATGACAGCAAAAAGCAGGGTGAAAATGATTAATGAAAGCTATAACTAATGGGATAGATATGAAAAGATATGTTTGTGTAATCTGAAAATGTCTTTATGGGATACTGATTAGTTACAGATGTAAAGATGTTAAGTTTGTAATAGGAGAAACCAGCCCAATGACCAATATCACTATAAAACAACCAAGTTAATGCTGCCAATACTTGTTAGCTTGACCTGTGAATTTCATACAACTTACGGACATCTAGTAGGAGAGACTCAGCAGAGGAATTTCTTAGTTCAGATTGACCTCTAGATATGTTTATGGGGGATTGCCTCAATTATTATGATGGTTGAGGACCCAGCCCACTGTGGGCAGTACCATCTACTTAGCCAGTGGCCCTGGGCTGTAGAAGAAAGCTAGCTAAGCATGGATCTGTCAGGGAGTCACAAGCAGTTCCTGCCTGCGTTATTGCCCTGACTTTCTGCAATGACAGATTAGAACGTGAGTATGTAAGCCAAATAAACCATTTCCCCATTGCCTTCTCCTGCTTTGGATCCGAGTATGTTACACAGTAATAAAAATCAAACTAGAACAGATATAGAAAACAAAATTTAAAAAAATACACTTTGCTTCTAGATCTAGGGCTTGAAGAGCATATGTGAAAATTTCCCTTAATGTTCTTGCCACAATTATGTTGCCAGGAACACCAGACGAATGATGGGACAGACAACACTTCATGTACGCTAAGATCTCGAAATTTGTCAAGATCAGTGTGATGGCTGGTTTTCATTGTCAACTGACATATTCTGGAATCACATAGAAGGGAGAGTCAATGAGGAACCATTTAAACCATTGGTTCTCAGTCTTCCTAATACAGTGACCCTTTAATACAGTTCCGCATGTTGTGGTGAACCCCAACCATAAAATTATTTTTACTGACACTCACAGCTTTAATTATGCTACTGTTAAATTGCAATATAAATATCTGATATGCAGGATATCTGATATGCTATCCCTGTGAAAGTTTCCTTTGACACTCCCCTAAAAAAATAGGGGTTGCAACCCATAGGTTGAGAAATACTGGTCTACATTAAGTTGGTTCATGGGACTGTCTATGAAGGATTTTCTCACCTGGATTAATTGGGGTGGGAAGACTCCCTCTGAACGCATGCTAGGTCCTAGACTGAATGAGAAGAAGGGAGTAAATGAGCATTAAAACACATGCATCAATCGGTTGCCTTCTGCTTCTAGCATGGATCTAATGTGACCAGCTGCTTCGAGGTCCTGTCACACCACCTTCCCCACAGTGATGTAACCTGCAATTGCGACATTAAAACAGACCCTTTCTCCCTTAAGTAGCTTCTGTCAGAATGTTTTATCATACCTACAGGAAACAGAACTAGGACAGTCAGGGTAAGGAGTTCCCAGAGTAAATGAAGATACAGGGACATGAGGCTTACATGCAGCATAGATCCATGATTATTATTTCATTTACTTTTGCTGTAAAGGACACGAATGTAGTCATTGGGTGCATCTGAATAAACTGTGTAAACTAGATAATACCCTTCCACCAGTATCAATACTGTGTGATTTGATTACTGTTCTGTGGCTCTGCAGAAAGATCATTGTTTTTGGGAAATCCCCGACTGATACTAGGGGAGGGGGCGGCAGCTGGTGGCTTACTCTCCAAGGGTCTGAAGGGGGAAGAGTAATTAAGTAATGGGGAAAAATGGTAACATTTGTGGGGAAAGATGGTGGGCATAAAGGGATTAACTATGTTCCTTTTCCAGTTTTCCTATTGTCTGAATTACTTTCAGAACACAAAGGCAGAAACAAACACCCTGCTAAGAAAACATACCAGTATCCATTAGGATATCCTGAGCCATTAGCTGTGTGACCTTAATCACTTTATGGGCCTCTCTGAGCCTTCATGCTCTCGAAAAACAGTACAGAACGGCGCCTATTTCTCAGGCTGATGCAAAGTATCTCATGGAACCACTTGCAGGCTCAGCTTCCACAGTTTCTAAGAACCCCTGAGTCGGCCCAAGACACTTGCTCAACTTATTGACAAGGCTTTTTCCACATCATCTTCAAATTTCCAATTTTACTCTCGCTCTTGACTGTGTGGGATGGTTATGCAACCGGGTTCTAGCTTTTTGTGTAAAAGAATACTCTGTAGAAAAATTAATGACTGAGAACATGAACAAAACAAGAGCCAGACCCTTCCATCTGCCCTTTTGTAGCTCAGGAGAGTATCCTCATGACCGGTCCAGTTCCGAGACATTTGGAATATACATGGAGAGAGAAGAAATAGAAATTCAAGGTGCAGCCTGAGGCCAGAAGATGAGGCTAAGCGTGGGAACTGGGAGGACCTACAAAATGAGGGGACAGGCTCTGGCTGAGGTGGCACACACCTACTCATGTGCTTAAAAAAGAAGAGACAACTTTATTGCATTTTTGTTCATTTTTTTGAGAGTTTCTTGTGGTGTATCCTGATTCTACACTTTCCCGCTCTTTTCCCTAATTCATCCCAGATCCACTCCTTGCCCCCCCACTTCTCCCAACTCTGTGTCCGCTTTCATTTTATTCTCAGTCCAATTTATGTTGCCCATCTGTCCATGGGAGTGGGGCCATCCACCAGAGGTGATTGATCTCCCAGGGGCCCCAGTGCTAAAGCAAACTGCTTCTCCCTACCCTATGAGCTCCTCAGCTAGGGGCGGGGCTTATGAGCTCCTCCCCCTCTATGTTTATCTTGTGCCGGTCAGGGGTCTTCTGCAGACAACCACAGCTGCACTGAGTCATGAGTGTACTGGTCCTGCCGTTACAGGGCAGTCCTCTGGGCATGTGGCTCTTACAATCTTTGAATTGCTAGACTCTGCTTAAAAGCATGGTGCTCATCAAATAAGGTCACATGACCTTGCCACCACCCCTCTTCGTTCTCATCAAGGCTCCCGCATCTTGAAAGACAACCGGCAAAGACCTTTAATCCATACCAGCTACCCCAGCCCCTTAAAGCCACGAATATGCTGAAAGCCTGCAGGACAAGGAAGAAGAAAAATCCATCACTACTCCACCCCACCGCTACTTTGGGGCAGGAATGGATTAAATAAAAGTTGGGTGGGAAAACGATATTTGAAGAGCTTGGAGAACTCTGGGTTAAGCCTTCTTCTTTAAAATGCAGGACTTTTAAATTGCACAGGCGGCTCCTGACCCCCATTAGCCCCCCTAGCACTGTACCACTTTCTCCATGAAGCCGCTTTGCACATCCTCCGTCCTCATTTTTCAATCAGGGAGAGTGAGGCTGAGAGGGGACGCTCACTTAAATTCATATGGTGGGTGGAAAAAGGCACGGCTATTATTAATGCAGCAAGCTCCGGAGCCTCTGATCCAAGGTGGATAATTATCTTCCCGGTCCCTCTCTTTGCTTTTCCCTGAAGGCTTCCTGGGATAAGCCACTATCTGCTCTTTAAGATGGCTACCTGCTGCCACCGAGTCCCTGGTCCTTATCGCAAGAGTACATTGGAGGTGTTTTGAGATGCCACGTGCTTGATCTTCTCCTGCTCAGTCTAGAAAGCCCTTTGGGATCATTTGAGATAAAAACCATTTCATAAATGTAGCTGTATTACAGAATAAAATAGTTTATAGGGGACTTGAAGAAAATTACATTAACTTGTGTCTCGTTTTTATGGAGTGCCGCTGCTCAGATTGTTTTATAAGTATAAAGAGAGCCCACTGTGGATTTATTAGAGTTGAGTGATCTCCCATTTCTTTTTCTCTGTGGCCTGCATTTCCTCTCCAGTGTGTGAGGATTACACTATCAACTGAGAGGCGGAGCGTGGCTCGCACAAAGTGACTCGGGAGGTCTCAAAAGCTCCCAGCTCCTCCGGGTGCTGATTGTTCCCTGTGTGAACACACAGTGTGGGACGCCCACAAAGGAGCCAGTCATGTCGAGTCGTCCTGTCCCACTGTGAGGACACACTGAGTGTCTCTGTTCTTCCGTGTGCCTTCGCAGAGGGTTTGCGATCGCTCCTCCAGGAGTCTGACTAAAGGATTTCAGAAGCCAGGGAGGAAAGCGCTGCTCCCCATGGGCTTCCAGCTTCCAGGGGAAATGGGTACTCCGTGTTTCTCCTGGTACACACAGATTATTTAGCCATTTCAAGAACCGCTTGCTCCGTACTGGGAATTGTGAGTGTGAGGATTCAGTAGGCAAACAGAAGTTGGCTATGAGCACTGTCCCTACGGAAAGTGTATTGTTAAGAAAGCAGGTTAAACCAATCATTATATAACCGAATTATCATAGTTGTCTACTGTGGTTTGGAGAGGAAATAACCATTATAGGCTCACATGTTTGAACACTCCACACCCAGCCAAAGCGGTGCTGTTTTAAAAGGTTGTAGAACCTATGTGAGGTGGAGCCTTACTGGAGGAGGTGGGTCACTAGAAGGTAAGCCTTGGGGTGTTATGGCCTGACCCCTGCTTCCTGTTCATTCTGCTTCCTGGATGAAACCAGCAATGCGCTCAGCCAGTTGCCTGCTCTTGCCACCATGACTTCCTTGCTGCCATGTTTTTTCACTCATGGTAAACAGCGTCTTCCTAGAGCTATAAGCTAAAATAAACCCTTTCCTCCCTGCAGGTCCTTTGGTGAGGACATTTTATCGCAGTCCCTGGAAAAGGTGCTAAGATGCTGCTCCTTAGTCAGTCTGGCAGGTTGGTTGCAGGACTCCCTTGTATTCCAAGACTTACAGATGCCCTAGTCCACTATATAAAATGATGTCATATTTGCATTATATATATATATTTATATATATATATATATAATATATAGAGATTCTCCAGCCTTCTTTAGCTTAATGTAATACTGAGTAATATGTAAATAGTCACGATACTGTATTCTTTATAGAACACAGACAAGATGAAAAAAGTTAGTATCTATCTATTTAGCATACACATTGTTTTTAAAAATACTTGTGACCTGAAGTTAGACAAAGGCACAGATGTGAAAATCTTGGACATGGAGGGCAAATGGCATATAATTATGGTTGTTATTGTATAAACGGAAAAATGTTAAGTCCACATGAGAATGTCAGGAGGTGGTAACTTAATGAAAACATCAGAGAAGGGGCACTGGAGGCCTCCCCTACAGTGTGGAGGCCAAGGAGTGTTTATAGGTTATGGTGGAACCATAGCTGTAGGGACAGAAACTCCTCCAGGGGTCCTGAAATGACATAATGATTAATTGCAATCACAATGTTGACGAGACCCAGACTCACCAGGGCTTCTGGGCATGGCTATAGGGGACCTATCTTGATTAGGTTAATGGAAGTGGGAAGATCCGCCCACTGTGGGTGGTACCATTCCCTGAGCCAGCCTGGATCCTGGACTGTATAAAATGGAGACTGTGAGATAAGAACAAGCATCTGTCTCTCTCTGGCTCTGGGCTGTGGATGCAAAGTGACAAGCTGCCCCAAGCTCCTGCCGCTGTTTCTTCTCCACCACGATGGACAATGGCCTTCAAATGTGAACCAAAGGAAACCCGTCCTGGCCTAAATTTTGTCCGATAATTTTATCGTGGCAACAGACAGAGTGATTAACACAGATGGAGAGCGGCTTCTGGTGTGGACAGGGCTTGGGGAGGTGTGAAGATTCAGCAGCTCTGTGCTGAGGAGAGTTCAGGGGCCATGAAAGGCAGAGGCACAGCTTCAGACTCGGGGCATCTACTCTGGTGCCTCAGCTGCAGCTCACCGCAGCCAAAGTAGAATCCAGCATGACACACCACACTCTGGCAGCGAAGCACCGATCTCTGCGTTACCACAGTCCTATCCCAAATCACAGCAGAAAGCAGAAACACGTGTACTCAGAGTGATATGTATGGAGAGCTCCCTGGAATTAAAAGCCTCAGTGGACATGTCTGCATTAGCCACTTTTAGACTAGAGAGAGCCCATCACAGCAGGACCACCACAAAGAAACACCGTGGAGATCCAGAAGGGAAGGGAAGGGAAACTTTGACCCCTGTCTCTTTACTGGTTCTCTAAACTTGGCACACTGAAAAGGAAGTCTGAGGTACTGCTTTCTTCAGAAAGCCTAGAAAGGGACCGAGGATGCTCTTGAATACAGTTGTTTGGGTCGTGACTTTGCAACATTGTTCACTGGGAACTTTTGTAGATGGGATCCCTTCTCTCACTGCATCGCTAGTTTCCCACCTCTCTTTCGGGCTCCGGACTCCGGCTGCTACCTCCACCTCAAGCTTTCCGCTTGGAGGTCTGATGGGCAGAAGAGCTTATTCACGGCGCTCACCCTTGGCCAGATCCTGCCCAGGGTTAGGAGTTCTCAAGACAAACAGGGCTGATGGACACCTGCTGGTTCAAGTTCAAAGCTCAGGGACCCTCTCCCACCCCTCCTTGTCTCTTTATGAGAAATGAATTCTCCAGTAACCACCTACCATGTGGGTCAGATCCTGAAGAAAAGAGACCGAAGTTTAGGTCTGGTTCCCACTAGAGTCTAAGTATTCAGTTAGAAACCTGCAAGATTACTGTCCCTCAGACAGTGTGGATATCTTAGACCAGGTAGATGGAGCTTGTGGCAAGGGCTCTGCTAAAGAATTTCTTTAGCTCTGCCTTAGGAAGATGTGGGCCCAGAGATGAATACTTGTTCCTCAGTCATCAATAATGCAAAGTGGTAATAGGGAACTGGGGGGTTGGCTTGGAACTAAGAGTGCTTACTTCTCAAAAAAATATCTAAAATGGAAAAAAGAAAGCATATTTAACAAATGGTGGTGGCATATCTGGATATCAACATGTAGAAGAATGAAAATAGATCCATACCTATCACCATGTGCAAAACTCAACCCCAAACGGATCAAAGACTTCAACATAAAGCCAGCCATACTGAACCTCATAGAAGAAAAAGTGGAAAGTACACAATTAATAAATGGGACCTCCTAAAACTAATAAGCTTCTGTAAAGCAAAGGACATGGTCAACAAGACAAAATGGCAGCCTACAGAATGGGAAAAGATCTTCACTAACCCCACATCAGACAGAAGTCTGATCTCCAAAATATACAAAGAATTCAAGAAATTGGTCATCAAAAGAACAAATAATCCAATAAAAAATGGAGTACAGATCTAAACAAAGAACTCTCAACAGATGAATCTAAAATGGTTGAAAGACACTTAAGGAAATGCTCAACATCCTTAGTCATCAGAGAAATGCAAATCAAAACAACTCTGAGATTCCATTTACACCTCTAAGAATGGCCAAGATCAAAAACACTGATGACAACTTATGCTGGAGAGGATATGGGGTAAAGAGAACACTCCTGCATTGCTGGTGGGAGTGCAAACTGGTACAGCCACTTTGGATGTCAGTATGGTAATTTCTCAGAAAATTAGGAAACAACCTTCCTCAAGACCCAGTCATACCACTTTTGGGTATATATGCAAAGGATGCTCAATTGTACCACAAGGACATGTGCTCAACTATGTTCATAGCAGCTTTGTTTGTCATAGCCAGAACCTGGAAACAACCTAAATGTCCCCTGTCTGAAGAATGGATAAGGAAAATGTGGTACATTTACACGATGGAGTACTACATGTCAGAAAAAAAAAATAATGACATCTTGAAATTTGCAGGCAAATAGATGGATCTAGAGAACATCATATTGAGTGAGGTAACCCAGACTCAGAAAAACAATTATCACATGTACTCACTCATAAGTGGTTTTCAAACATAAAACAAAGAAAACCAGCCTACAATTCACAATTCCAGAGAACCTAGTCAACAATGAGGACTCTAAGAGAGACATGCATGGATCCAATCTACATGGGAAGTAGAAAAAGACAAGATCTCCTGAGTAAATTAGGAGCTTGGGACCATGGGAGAGGGTTGAAGGGGAGGGGAGAGAAAGGGAGGGGAGTGGACAAAAAATGTATAGCTCAATAAAATCAATAATAAAAAAAGAGTGCTTGCTTCTTAGTTAATTTTTATTGTATCTTGACAAAACCTAGAGCCATCCAGTGAGTGGAGCCTCAACTGAAGAATCTCCTCAATCAGACTGGCATGTGGCCATGTCTGTGAGAATGCCTTCACTGATGATTGATGTGGGAGGGCTGGCCCAGCCCATGTGGGTGGTACCACACATAGGTAAGTGGTCCTGGGCAGTTTAAGAAAGCCAGCTGCACATAAACTAGTGAGTAAGCTGTCAAGTCGCATTCTCCCATTGTCTCTGCTTCAGTTACTGCTGGGTTCCTGCCCTGACTGCCCTTAACGATGGATTGTGACCTGGAAGGCTGATAAAAACCATTTCCTCTCCAAGTTGCTTTTGGTGAGAATATTTTATCATAGCAATGGAAATCTGACTAGAGTACTGCTCTTTCGGTGGTATTCCCAGTGTCCATTTCAGGCGTCTCACAGCTGCGGGTCACTCTAGGTCTACCAGCCTCTTGCAGCCTCTATAGGCACCTGCACACATGTGCACAAACACACACACACACACACATACACACAATACATACACGCACACATAAATTAAAAACATAGATCTACAGATTTCCCTAAGTCATAATAAGGATAGCAGCAAAATAAACAGGCAGATAATACCATGAAGAGGTGTGACCAGTGGGAAAAACGCTAGCCGTCTTTCACAGAGTGTTTTTTTAGCCCCTGTCAGTTGTTTCCGCCACAGTTCTTCCATCTGCTTCTGGCATCCCCATGAGAAAGCTAAGAGAGGTTAAAGCACAGGGCAGTGTCACACCATGGGCGAGAGACGCACACAAATGCGCGCGTTTGGTCAGCCTGAGAGATGTGTTCTGAAGACCAGGGTGGCAGATGGAAGGAGCGTGGGAAGTGTTTACTCTCTAGGAGCTTCGAGTCATCATGTGCAAGTGGTCATGTGACTACCACCCTCCTGGGCACTTTTATATAGACCGATGTTCCAACATCTGACACTAGTGGTTTGAAAATTGGCTCATTTGGGTGAAGCTTATGCGACTCCAGCCCCTTCAGTGCTTCCGAGATTGTGCATGACTGGAAGGCAAATTAACTCATTTCCACAAGATGATTTTATAAAAACTAAATGCTAGAAATTACTATCTGCTCCCCAAGGAAAGACCAATATTTCCCAATTTCCCTCAGATTAAGAGGTCACACACGATCATTTCCTGACCGACGAGACAGGAGCAGAAGGGGCAAGTATCACTTCCCGATCATACATCCCAAGGTAAGGGATTTGTTGTTTCTTTGGCTTCCCACTAAAATGTGGTATTGAGTAACCTAGGGTCAGCAGCAGAGACAGCAATCTGAGGAGGCCAGGGAAAATGGCAGAACCAGGCCTTTATAGCCCTACTCTAATGGAACTGCACTCTTTCCACCTTTTCTCTCAGTTGCAGCTCCATGACGTCCCTGCTGCAGCCACGATGACTTTGCCTGAACTAGCACACAAGTGAGAACCACCCAAGTATCTCACTGAAGCCACTGAGATCGGCATCTTTGCTGTAAAGTCTTAATCCTCACCCTCGCTAATGTGAGGAGGGTTGGAAATCCACCAGACTAAAAAAAGTACACCTTAAGGTTCATCGTAAGCCAGGACTGCTTTGAACGCCTACCAAAAGGGCTGGTAAGAGCAGAAACAGAGCATCTCCAGGAGCTGGCTCACAAAGGGCATGCCCTACTGTGTAACAGGAAATGAACCTGAACCTGGAGTGATGAAGATCCAGGAAGAATTCTCCAGAGGGGTAGTACGATTAGCCTTGAGCCTCAGACACATTGTGGCCTTCTGGTCCACAGGATGAAAAGACTCCACCCCGAAAGGGAGACCCTTGCAAGGCAGAGCAGAAGGAGGCAGAGGCTGAGATATATGTGCAAAATATATATGGAGGCCAGAGAACAGCCCTGGATATCTGACCTCAGGAACCTTCCATCTTATTTGAGATCCAAGCTTCCCACAAAGACTTGGGATTCACTGATCCAGTTATGCTGCCTGGCCTGCGAGCCCAGGGATTCAGCTGCCTTCATCTCTCATGGTAGAAGTACAAGCTCATGCTACCACACAGCTCCTTATCGGGTGTTGGGAACTAGACCCAGGTCTTAATGAGTGACAGGAGGCACTTTGCTGACTGAGGCCTCTTTCCAGCCCTAATCAGCATTTCCATTAACCACAGGAGCTGGCTGACATTTTGTTTTCCCAAGTCCTCAGAATATTGTGGGGAAGGAAGATCTCCCCTGCATAACCACCATCTTCATCGGCCGTTGCTGATTGATTGCCTTTGGATTGAGCAAGTGGGCGTTGCACTCTGAAACAGGGCATCTCTTTCGTGTGGGGGTCATGATGAGCTGAGCAGCATCACTGGAGAGACAGAAGTTCGGAGCGGAGCTGGCCTTCTGCAGAGTGAATTACAGTTCCACAGTGGCTCTTGCTGTGAGGATGGTCTCAGCAATGTCTGCACAGCATATCTCCAGGAGCAGCTCCCGGAAAGCCTTCCTTCCTCTAACCGGACTGTGTCTGTCTTTGTTTTCCTACTGTCTTCACAGTTACCTAGCACAGTGCCGAGTCCACAGTGGGTGCTGAACGCAAACAATAAGGAGTCCGTGTTTAATAAACTGCCACCCATCTATGCTTTAAATTCTAGCTATTTAGAAATTGTGGGCCAAAAATATCCTAGATGCAAGCATGCACCACTACACCCAGTAGGGTTATGCAGGCTCTGTGTAATCATAAACCAAACAGATAACAATCTAGCTGAAGCATTCATTATTTAAAATGAAAAGCAAGACTGTAGGTAGAGAGGCCGGCTTGAGTCACCTCCAACCGGGTGCTTATCATGTCCCCCTCCAATGCCTTCGGAACCTAGACATCAGGCTGCCTGGTAGCGATTCTTCTCCTCTGCCAGAACAGTGTGAGGCATGCAGCTTGCTTAATTGAACAGCAGATTAAAGCCATCAATAAAGTCCTGGATTGCTTTGAAAGAAAAAAAACAACAAAACAAAAAACCTGGCAGTGTCTCAAAAGGTTAAAAATAGAATCACTATAAAACCTAGTAATTCTCTATCAAGACAGATAACAGAGAAAAATGAAAACGTGTCAATATGAGACTTAAAGCAAAATTTCAGAGACGCAAGATTCAGAAAAGCCAAGAAGGGAAAAAAACTCTATGAAGTGATAAGCACATAAACAGATGTGGTATATCCATGCCGTGGAATATTATTTGATGAAAAGAAAGGAATGAAGTATAGACAGTGACTACAACAGAGGCACATGGGAAGATCATCATATGTAGTGAAAGAAGACAGATCCTTCAAATCACATATTCTGTGACTCTGTTAATGTGAATTGCTCATAAAAGACAAGCCCATAAAGACATGGAAAAAGGACTCCGGGACTGTGCATCTAATGGAGGAGATGGGACATAACTACAATGCATACAGGATTTCTTTGGGGCTGATGAGCACATTCTAGATTGACTGTGGTGAGAGGCTCATAACCGTGAATACACAGCAGACCACAAGATTGCACACTTTCAATGAGTGAACTGTACGGAATATGAATTACAGCCCAGAAAAAGCTCATGCACAAAAGATACAATTCTACCTCTCCTCAGCCTTTGGCAAAGATGAAGTGTTGTTTTATTCTTTTAAAGACTTCAAAAACAAGCTCTCATTGCTGGTTGATTCTAAGTCAGCCGTCTTTATACAGAGGTCATAACCAATCCCAAGGGACAGTCCATACAAGTGTGGTGACTTTACACGGATTCCTTTCACTCAAGGAGTCTCCGTTTCCTCACCCGGAGGACCAAAGAGCAGCTGTTGGAAGCTGCCCCGTCCTCCAGGGTCAGTAGAGTCCGTTTCTTTTTACCTAAGAGATCCTACTCGCTCCTGGCACTTGCTCACACACAGCACCTCCCCCACATCAGTAGATTAGAAGTTCTGGGCCTGAAGAGACAGTTCTATTGTCCACCATCAAAATCCAACCTCCACGAATGGCATAGAGTAATCTACCGGTGACTTACACTGTTCCCACCTGGCCTCCTTCCCTTCCCTGGTCAAACCCTCCATTCCAGACCAATGGCCCCTGGCATCACTTTTCATACAAATGATGTCCCTTGTTTAACTTGACGCTAAGGGAGACCAAGCCAAGATAAAGTCATCAGTGTGCCTTCTCCATAGGTCCAAGGGATGAACAAAAGAAAAGACCACATATGGAATGTTCCAGTATTATGCCCAGCCACTGACTAAATGTTGACTCCATTGCTATTACTATTTCTGTGGCTACTATTGAAAATAAGAGCTTGACTTGAATTTTGAATCAGGTCATGGTCCATCTGGAAGCCTGCTTCAGCCCACGGCATACATTATCACTGGGCTTCTTAGCCCACTACTGAGAACCCAGTTCATTCTTTTCCTCAGTTGACTCTTGCTTTTCAAAGACTCTATCTAGCAACCTGCCATGCCTTGAGTAATAATTCATTTGCTCGCTCATGTTTTATTAATCAAAGACAGAACTGCCAATCAGAGTTTTCCATCAGCACAGAATGACTGAGGTCATCAGGCAGAGGTGATATCATTTCAGTCAACAGCAAAGAACCTTGATGTTTTTGTTAGTGTTAGAGGCTTTATCACTTGTAAAAGTATGATTAGATTAGATTTTTCTGAATCTTGTAAATGGCTCCCAGACTGATTTCCACTGCTATATAATGTCTCTTAAGACCCAGGAACCCCATGTTGACAATCACTGATCTAATAAAATTCATTAAGAGATATGCTTGTTTTATTATAAAAGTTGGCGCAATAAAACCTTTATCATCATATTTGGCAATAACCTTTGTATGTGTTATGAGAAAATAAAGGATAAATGGCAGTTTAGTAACGTGGTTTGTTTGTATTTTTTTTTTACATTGACCTTTTTTACAGTGAAATGGCCTCATATCTCAGAGTGTCTGGATTACATTAAAGATACTGAGCCATTTCAGGTCCCCCACTAGAGCACTGAGAGATTATAGTCTATGGGGAAAAGGTAATAGGAGAGATAGACAATTGATAGGAAGAAAGGAAGGAAAGAAGGGAGGGAGGGAAAGAGAAGAAAGGAAGGAAAAAAGGGAGGGAGGGAAGAAAGGAGGGAAGAAAGGAAAGGAGGGAAAGAGGGAGGGAAGGAAAGAGGAGGGAGAGAGGGAGGGAAAGATGGAGGGAAGGAGGAAAAACAAAACCTAGCTAAAGGGAGCAGGATGGAAGGTGGTCCAGCTTTCTGCGGCTCAGAGCAAATGACATTTGCTGGCACAATGTTCAAGCAGATATGCTGGGCTCATGGCTGGGCACTCCTGATTCTATTTTCTTTCTTCTTCCTGCTCTGTCCTTGGGCCGAGCACCTGACAGCATTTGTCTCCTGGCTTCTAGCTGGGCTGGTATACTGGGGGCATCTGCTAGAGATCAGAGATGGAGGAGATGCAGTCTCTTTTCTCCTGGTTTCTTCCCTGAGGGCACGAAGCTGGCTACATCTTAACCCAGCAGCATTTTGTCTGTAGACAACTGCACATCCTGCTCTGGGTACCACACCCATTCTCATCTTATAAGCCCTATGGCAAGAGTGATAGCACACCCTTTCCAGATCCAAGATGCCGGCCCACTCTTTGTGGTTTTCCTGTAAGTTGTTCATCACTTGGCCAAGTGGGATTTACTGTGCTTTTGATACTCGTCTAATGGTACCTCATGTCCTCAGCCAGGACCCTGACTGACCTCCATAGTGATCCTAACCTGAAAGAGAAGGGCAGGAGACAGAGTTTGATATGGTATTTCTGGTCAACATCTTTCAGTTCAGGAAGAAATGTAGGATGATGGAATTAGATCTGAAGGGGATTGTGGCGCATCCAGCATGCCAGGGTTCTTACTGTACAAGATAAATGACTCACATAAAGTTCAAGGTTAGCATGAGATTCAACTAGAAGGGTCTACAGAAAACTCTCAGCACTCTGCCAAACACATCATAAATAATTAATAGACACTAACTACTGATCCTATATTCTTAGGTCTGCAGGGGGAAAAAAGCCTATTCATTCCATCTTTGTTGGCAAGAGCGACCGTTGCTTCTCATATTATTTGGATCCAAATTCCTATTAGAGTCATTGCTGCAGGTAACATGAAGACATAACTGCAGGAACCCTAGCCAGCAATTCACCGGGAGTTTTATGATTGCCAGGAATCATAATTCTTATTCATCACATGACCATTGTTCATAATTGTCTAGTCCTTGCCTCATAGAACACACTGGCTCTATGAGAGCAGTCATTTCCAACCATCTTCCCCACTGAGGAAACACAGAGGCTAGCAGGAACGTGTGAGGGGCACAAACTTGGTGCAACTGGCATTTGAAGTCTGCTTACCACCCAGGCGACATCCAGGCTTCTGTGTTTAAGATATTGTATCGGCAAAGCTAATTCTGAGCAACTTGATGAGCACGGAGTCAGGTTGTCTAAGAAGGGAAAATGTCTATGCATTTATCATTGTCAGAATTCCGTTGAAGAAAACTGTGCTGTAATTGTATATTGAATTCTGCTCCAGCCCCTACATTCCAGAGATGTGAGCATCAAAGTCACATGTGCTGAGATTGTGACCCTGTGTGGGGAGTGCGACGGGGAGGGGGGGTAGACTTATAAAATTTTCACTGAGCAAGAATGACAAACAGATGTGGTGGCTTACTGGCCTTGTCTCTTTGTGGCACCTCTGTGGCTTCTGGGAAGGGAATAGAATATTTAGGAAGACACGATGAGTCTCCTGGGTTCCAAGGGCCTAAGAGCTAAGCAGGTTGAATGATCTATGTCCTTTGTGTCCTTGCACGGTCACCAAACTCCCCACTGGGAGACAGTTACAGAAACCAGGCAAGCAAAAGTTTGGGAACAAAGGGTCCCCTTTCTGCAGTCCCCTGGGGCTCCCTGTGATTACACAGAGCCTGTGGTCTTTCTGGGTCATGCTTAGGAGCCTCTTGATGAGAAAAGGCAGGCTTGGAAGGGCACCTCTATAAGACAGGCGTGCACGGCTACTGTGAACTGAGCTGTGTCATGGTCTAATCTCAAGAGCTGCATAGAAGTCCTTCTTGGTGACAACCCCATTCCTACTTCAGGTTTAACAGTCTGAATGGATCAAATCAGCACCCATTGCCACTCCCATGCTCCCAACCCAGGGATAAGCCATGGGACATCAATTGATTCTGTCATTTCAATCAATGGGCAGCTCCTTTAAAGAGCAGACACACCTTTCATCTTCAGAGACCGAGACAGGGTCAGAGAAGGGTGGGAAGAAAAGACAGCATTTGGCCATCTCAGTGGTTACATCTACTTTTGTAGAGGACAAAATACCTATCCACACACGCATGCCTGCACATGCACACACATGCAACCTCATACATTCTAACACACGGTCATTCTGTTCTCCAAAAGATGGCACTACACAGTGACTATGAGAAAGTATGTCAATGAAAACAATCCAGAAGGCTCACAAATTCAAGTGCCAGACGCAACTTGGTCTCCTTCTCCTCATTAGTCATACCAGTTTGCATTTCAAGCCCAATGTGTTATCGTTGTTATGAGTCGGTGTATATTCTCAACCCCCCTAGAAAGACAGTTTGGAATTCTAACCTCCTAGGACTTTATTTAGAGACGGGTTCTTCATGGAGCTAATAAATGAGGTCATGAGGGAAATCTCTGCAACAACATGGTGTCTTCATAACAAAGAGAGTTGGGTGGTCAGACAGACATGCACGCAGGTGGGGGATGGCACGTGGAAGTGAGGTCATTGGGTGATGCATCTATACGCCAAGGGTGCTGGCCACCAGGAGCATACCAGCAAAAGCAGAAAGAAGGTCATAAACAGGTTCTATATCATCTTCCATAGAAGAAAATCTCTTCTTACACCTTGATCTTAGTCTCCGAGTCTCCAGAGTGGTTGATATACATTTGTTTTTGTTGTTGTTGTTAACATACAAGTTTCTGGTGCTTTGTTATAGAATCTTTAGAAAATGAATCCAAACAGCAATAGTCTTTTTCTTTTCTGCTGGCTATGAGTCAAGAGTGGATTCCTGCTGCTTACTCCCGAAAGGAACCCAAGTGACTCCACAGTCACCCACAGGGCATGTAGCTTCTGACGCTGAATGATGTCTTCAACTCTTTGCATAAGTGTCCTGGTTCCTTATCAAACAGCAATGGCATGTTTTCAACTTGAAAAGCAAAGTCACTTAGAGTGGCCATCACAGAGACTAAAGTGATACACTTAGACCAGACAGCAGCGAGGTCACCATAGCAATCCCTCCAGACACATGAAGGTGTTGAGCACAGGTTGCTACAAAGAAAGTGGCATTTCTCTAATATCAGCACAAATGTCAAAACCAAAACCAAGACAAATGCCTTTAAGAGTGAACAATTTCATTTTGTCTCAGCCCCGCCCATGAAAAAAGTAATTATGAAAGCAAAAGCATGCATTAAAATATTAGCCTAGTAAAATGGCTCAGAGAACCCCTGCTGTAGGCTGAATGCTATCCCTCTAACAGGTATATATGGCCATGGCCATTTTGTACAGGTATGTGTGGATGTGCCCTTATTGTAATCGGATCTTTGTAGATGAAATTAAGTTAGGGTGAGGTCTTTAGGGAAGGTCCTTCTTCCTTAAGATTGGTGGGTTTTTTTTTTTTTTTATAAAATGTTAAGAACCATTGCATGAAGACACAGATGTCCAGAGAGAGTTCATAGGCACTGATTGAAGAGACTTGGCTACAAATCAAGAGAAGCCTGGACCACCTGGGCTGGCCTTCCAAGATGATCCTCTCAGGGCTCAGTTAGCCCCCCGTGTGGGACTTCTACCCCTGGTAGCCCCCTCCCCCCTTTGAAAATGCATTTTACTGCAGAAACTGCTTGGTTTGCCATAATTCATCACCAAAGCCCTAGGAAATTAATAATTCCTTCAAACCCTCTCTAGAGTGGAGGAGACAGCTCAGTCAGCAAAGAGCTTACTAGATAAGCGTGAGCTGATTCTGATCCCCAGAAACCATATTAAAAAGCTAGATGTGGTGGCACACGCTTGCAAGAGCAGTACTGGGGAGGTGGAGGAGGACAGATCCAGAGGCTCCCTGACCAGTCAACATAGCCCAACTGATAAACATTCATGGAGGTGCTGTTTTAGCTAAGACCACTGTGACCAGAAGAGATGCAAGGGTTAATTTTATTTATATGTCCACTAGCTGATTTTCCACAATGTGAGTTCAGTTCCCAGCACCTACACTCCAGCACACGCCCACTGGCAACTACATCCCCAGAGATACAGTGACATATCCAGGACTCCATACATACATACACACACACACACACACACACACACACACACACACACACACACACACACCACTTTGAAAAGAAGAAATTTCACAAGGATTTTAGTACCTTGGAGACAAAGCATTGGGTTTTCCATAACCATGGAGGAGTGTTGGTTTATTTAAAGTCAGGAGGATGGGACGGACGTCTGGTGCCTTCTCCAAACTGTCAGGAGATGCCCTGCTTTTGAGTGGTGTTAAAAAGGCAAAGGGGAAAATGGGAGGAAGGGCAAGGGCTTCTGCGCAACATCTGAAAGAGACTAGCAGCAAAGTTCATCTGATGCTGTGTCCCTTAATCCACTCTCTTCTTACAGGAAAATAAACAAAATGAAAGGTCACCATCACGGAACCCGAAGAGTTCTTCCTTCTCTTTCCTGAGACATCTATCTTCCTTGCCTTTCATTTCTCAGTTGTTCTAAATAATGACTTGTTTGTTCTAAAAATAGCTCTCCTGCCAGGATGCTGCGGACATTTATTTGCAGGGTGTATTAACAGGGACGTGCTAAGCCTATCGTGGAAGAAGAGATAAAGAAATCTACGAACGCATGCCCTGTGCTAAATTTGCTGTGGATGAGCCAAGAAAATCATCCTTAATATTTTTAGACTGAGATTAATGTATTTGTAGACAATTTCAGAATATAAAGAGGTCTAAATTGAACATCTGCTTCCCTGCCTTGGTCCTAGAGCCAACCTTCTGGCTTAAAAACTTAGAAACCAAGATTGGGTGGAGTAAATACATAATTTTGACTTGTGCAGATGATTTGCTCGCAGAGCTTGGGGGATCAGAGTGGTTTTTCATTTCTTTGTTTTGACAGAAGATTAACTTTAGAGTTACCGACTCTATTAAGCACTGGGCGACAATGTCTTTCAATGTCCATTAAATAATGCTTAGTACAGTAAATGCTAAATTACCAAGTTACATCTCCATAAATACATGTGAAGTCCACATGAATGCCAAATGAGTCCAATATGGTCATTTCTATTGCAATAAATGCCAAACGAATTCAGAGCAATGAGACACTTAAAATGTCAGACACTTCCAGCCAGTCTCCTCACAAATTCATTCCCATGGTGTGACATCCCTGTTGTCAGGGTTCCCACTTTAAATGCCATTTCTCAGCTGTCCCTAATAAAATTCCACTTGAGCAATGGGCTCGCAGTGAAAATACGGAAGACAAACTCTAGATCTGGGATGGTGGCCTCTAGACAGCGTTTTTGAACCATCATTCCAACCCCTACCCTGACAGTGGCTGGTTTGATATTCAAGTATGATAGACAGAATATTGAGGCTATGGCTTCTATAATTTGATATCTGAAGAATGAGGTTCATCTGGTAGGTTATGTCTCGAGGCTTCTTGGAAGAGGAGTCTTTTCATGACTCACCTTTATAAAAATACTTAGTTTGATGTTGGTTTCAGTAACTGGGGAACTGAGGGAAGGGCAAGGAAACATGACAGAAAACACAAGAGCAACATTGAATTTCATGACGGGCTAGCTCCATTTCCCCATGACCGTCCTCAGATATTTGATCTGCAGCTGCAGCTATGGTTTCGATATTCTGAAAATGGATGTGTCCCCTTTGACCGTCACCTGTCCTGTAATTCTCATCAACCCCATTGGAAGGGTAGGAGGCAGGAACGGGTACTCAGAGAGGTCACAGATGTAAGGAGGAAGACAGCCAGAGAGGCAGAAAAAGGCAGATGCTGTAACCAGCATCCAAATTTTGAGTAGCATGAACCCCCCAAGCTCTTGATGAGGGGCAATGGGATCCAAAAGGCTTAAAATTAAAACACAAACTGGCTAGTGTTTCTGTCAGCTGACCAGCATTTGACAGTAATCACAGTCCACGGAAGAGAAATCCATCCAGACTCTAAAACATTTGCTATAGTTTAATATCTACATGTAAACATTGCCTTCTGTACTTAGCAACAACGCGATTGTGCAATCTAATCTGTTATAACGATTTTGCAATATGTGTATATGTGCAATAAAATGGAGATTTTGTTTTAAACATCTGTAACTCTATTTTAATGGCTAAACATATAAATCACTGTGACTTTTGGTGGAGATCTGGGTATGTATATTGTAAGTTACTGACTCATGTATTAGACATACTGGCTTGAAATTTTGTCTCATCAATGAATCAAACTTAAGGTTCATTTCAAATGAGGAAATAAAATGCCTTTAATAAGAATTCTGAGCTATTAGCAAAATATGTCACAATGAGCATTTCTGTCTGTCTTTGGACTTAAATGTTTGAGAAATAGCTGATGTCCTTCCTCACACAGTTATACCCATCCATCCAAGTTTCTACCCATCCATCATCCATCCATTCCAGCTGCCCCACACACCAACTCTTCTCTCTCCTTTCCCTCCATTCATTAATTTATCTATTCTCAGATTTATTTACTCATTTAATCAACCAATTATGGTTATTTAGTATGTTATAATCTCACAAGCAAAGGATGCCCATTCTGAAGGACATGATTCTTGTGTCATTTCTGTGACTGTGACAAATATCCTGGCAATATAGGGGAGGGAATGGTTTGGCTTACAATTCTAAGTCATAAACATGCATTTCAGAGAAGTCAAGACAGGAACCCAAGTACCTAATCAAACCACACTCACAGTCAAGAGCAGAGCGGGGCGGGGAATGCCTATGCTGCCAGCTTGCTACTCAGATAGTTTTCTCAACTGACACACTCCAAGGCCGCATCCATGAAATGGTGTGTCCATATTCAAGGTGAACCCTCCTGCCTCAATTAACAATCAAGACAGCCCTTCATAGACCTGTCCACAGGCACACAATGATCTAGATAATTCTTTATTGACATCGTCTTCTTGGGTAATTCTTGACTGCAGCAAGTTGATGGCATAACTAACCATCAAAAACATGTTCTTCCCTCCCAGTCAGTGAATACAATGATGTTCCACTTACGGACACTGGCACATTCAAGAATATGTAGGAAGTAGGGATTGAACTCGATGGTTTTTTCAATTAAAAAGGACACAAAGCTGTGTGGGCAGGGAAGGAGGGAGGGGTTGGTCTGGGAGAATTAAAATACATTGTATAAATTTCTCAAAGGACTAATGGGAGAGGGATTGGTAGAGAAAGAGAGAGAGAGAGAGAGAGAGAGAGAGAGAGAGAGAGAGAGAGAGAGAGAGAACACTAGGAAATGTGCTACCAGTATTGTAAGATTGAAAGCCAAGGACTTCAGAGAGGAGCTGACAGGTAAGCAGAGAACCATAGCTCAAAGACTGTCACAGTGAAAAGACTCAGAGGCAGCGTGGAGGTGGCCACGCCACCATGATTGCTTATATGGTACCATCCATCATCTACCTGAAGACTTTCTGTGCCATAGTTTGAATGGGAAGTGTCCCCCACAGGCTTCTATGTCTAAATATCTGGTCCTCACTGATGGCTGTTTTGGAAGGTTGTATAATCTTTAGGAGGTACAGCTTTGCTGGAGGAAATGGGTCTTAAACCCCAGCTCAACCTCACACACTGCCAACTTTCTTGCTTCTTGGCTTCAATAACATGTGACCAGCTGCCTCAAGCTTCCGATGCCAGACTTTCCCTGCCATAGTGAACTGTATCCCTGTGGAATTAGAAGCCAAAACCCATCCTTCTGTAAGTTTCTTTTTGATCAGTATTTTTCCTCAGAGCAATGGGGCAGTCCACTAATACACCGCCTTATTATTCCATCTAAACAATGCCACCAAACACAAACTGATGTGGGAGTGTCATATATCAATCTGTTGATTTCATTGGTTAAGCAATAAAGAAACTGCTTGGCCCTCATAGGTTAAAACATAGGTGGGTGGAGTAAACAGAACAGAATGCTGGGAGAAAGAAGCTGAGTCAAGGAGTCGCCATGATTCTCCCACTCCAGACAGATGCAGGTTAAGATCATTCCTGGTAAGCCAGCTCGTGGGCTACACAGATTAATAGAAATGGGTTAGATAGATATGTAAGAGCTAGCAAATAAGAAACTGAAACTAATGGGTCAGGCAGTGTTTAAAAGAATACCGTTTCCATGTAATTATTTCTGGTAAAGCTAGCCGTGCGGGCGGCCGGGTACCGGGGACGCCCCGCCGCTCCTATTTACAACAACAAACCCTCTGAGAAACTCTATGGGTCAGAAACACGCAGTGGTAGGCAGGTAATCAGGGTTTCTCATTTGGGTCACTAGGGTCATCTTTTGGTCATGCAGTTCTGTTGTGAGGTTTTATTCTGCATTGTTGGATGCTAGCAGCCCCACAGGCCTCTTGCCACTAGAATCAGCCTTCGTAGCCTACTTCCACAGCCACTTTAATAGCAAAAGTTGTCTAGAGACACCCTCAGCAGTCCCTGGGAAGCCACTGACATGTCCATCACAGTCTAGAGGAAGTAGGTCCCCATGTGTTATCTTGAAAATATATTTTGATCCACTGTTCTGCTCAATAGTCCCATAAAGGAGTCTATCAAAGTCCAGCGTGGACACAGACCTTGGTGGAATCTGTCAAAGCCCAGTGTGGACACAGACCCTGGTGGAGTCAGTCTATCAAAGCCCAGTGTAGACACAGACCCTGGTGGACACTATCAAAGCCCAGCATGGACACAGACCTTGGTGGAGTCAGTCTATCAAAGCCCAGTGTGGACACAGACCCTGGTGGAGTCAGTCTATCAAAGCCCAGTGTGGACACAGACCCTGGAGTAATCTATCAAAGCCCAGTGTGGACACAGACCCTGGAGTAATCTATCAAGCCCAGTGTGGACACAGACCCTGGTGGAGTCAGTCTATCAAAGCCTAGTGTGGACACAGACCCTGGTGGAGTCAGTCTATCAAAGCCTAGTGTGGACACAGACCCTGGTGGAGTCAGTCTATCAAAGCCTAGTGTGGACACAGACCCTGGTGGAGTCAGTCTATCAAAGCCTAGTGTGGACACAGACCCTGGTGGAATCTATCAAAGCCCAGCATGGACACACCCTGGTGGACTTGTGGCTTGCAGTCATCTTTCCATCAAGCTAAGGCACCTCCCTGTATATCACCAAATGAAGCCGGGGACTGGACAGTATCATAAAAGGAAATCCCATGAGTGAGACCCCAATTAGAGTTCTCCCACAGCCTGTCCACCATGTTCAATAGAGAGAGTAAGGTGTGTCATGTACTTTCAGCCCTAGTAAGACAATTCTCCCGATCTTTAATGGCAGTAATGAATTAAATGATGGCTAAGTAATGAATTGGGTTATTTCCTAAGGCTGGAGAGCAAGAGAAATTAAATACTTCGTCTCGAGGGGTCTGAATTGATAAAGGCTACTTAACTGAGAACTGGAGAAACCAGAGCCAAATGCTACAGAGGACAAGACTGTATGCACCCCGTTCTCCAAAGACTGCAGACTCAGCTAAAGTGGACAACTAGGAGAAGATGTGAGAAGATGCAGGATCACTTAAATGCTGAGAGAAGCCAAATCCTTCCACAGAGGCACTTTGCTCATTACTAGCGCGCTTTGCCTGGTTTGCACCAAGGACCCAAATACTGAAGCTACAGCCAGCTTGTGTCATTGGCTGTAGACACCTAAATTACAACTTGATTGATGTCTCCCCAAGGTCAAGAGCAGGCTTAGATTTCTTTGTTCCCCAAAGTATCTTAGACATAATAAGTATTCAGCAAATATTTGATAGGCTTGGTGGAAGCTTCTGGTTTTCCTCTCAGTACTCCTTTAGATTATCTATTGCCATCTGACAGCGCAGCTACCAGTAAGTGACTCAGAGAGAGGCCACTAATTCACCCAGAGAAGATTCTCACTGGCTTACACTTTCTGTTGTTAACCCATAAGCTGTCAGTATCGACTACTTGGGTTTAGACAGCATAAGACAAACCCTTCACAACCATTCCAATCATTTCTCCAAAATAAATTTCAAGAAGTCTGTTCTGTAACTGTCCATTGTGAGGATGAATTGATGAGGCTGGAGAGAAGGCTCAGCAGTGAGACCTACAGCTGTGGTTAACTCCATTTGGAAGGGATTCAGTGCCCTCTTTGGGTCTCTGCAAACAACTCCACTCCCGTGCATATACTCCACCACAGACACGCATGCACATAATTAAAATTAAGTCTCAAAGAATGGATCAAGTTTATGCTAGCATATCTTTGCATGCCAGCAAGGCAATAAATAATAAGGAAATATGAGGAGAAGAAAAGCCTGCCTATGCTTCTTCTCCATGTCCAAGAAAGGAGCTCGCAAGAGAGGCAGTTAAAATGTAAGAATGGAAGATCGGTAAGTGAGAAGTGACAATAATTGTCAATGCTAAAACTATCAAATCAAAATATGTAATTAAATATGTACGATTCAAGTGCAATTAGTCACACACCATAAGCAATGGTGGACACATATTGATAGCGTCAGAGTGGAGTTATGTCAAAAAAAAAAAATGAGAATCAATTAGCGTGTTCTTCTTTGAGCATACAAATAGACTCGGCTTTCCCAGAGAGGCAATGGAGGGGACAGGTGGAACACACATTGTGGAGATAAGCAGAACTAAGCCTAAATCCAGGTAATGCCCTGGTAACAGCTCAGTGACCTTGAGTGCCGGAACCTAGATCAAGGAATGGAGGGTCCCTGGCAGAAGACGGCTCTGTTGAGACACTGAATTCTAATCTAGAATCTAAACCTTGCAGCTCTCCAGCTCCGTGAGTTTGAGCAAATCTCAACTCCCCTTGGAGTTTTGGTTTCACGGTCTAGATCTATTCAAGGGGCCTCTTCCACCTTTGCTGGTGTCTTCTCCAGATGACCCACTAAATTAGCCCAGACTTTTCCTACCTCCTATGGCTCACATTAACTTAAATCAGGGCCCGGTGAGAAAGTAAATTTGCCCTGGGGGGCAAATTATGAAGAGCTTCACTCAAGTGACTCAAGTTGCTAAGTTATTTCTGATCCTCTCCCTTCAGCTTAAGCCCTCTGGTTTACAGTATAGTCTGTTTTAAATATAAAAGCACCTCACAGTAGGATCCGGGAGGTGGCTCAGCAGCTCCATGGACTTGCTGAGTAAGCCTCACTAATTGAGTTAGATCCCTAGAGGCCAGGTAATGGTAGAAGATGAGAATAGACTCAATGGAGCTGTCTGCTGTGCCCACCCCCACTCTACCTACCATCCACACATCATGTACACAGTCACAATGGGAAGTAAGATAATGTTAAAAATAAGGAAATGAAATGTAAAAGGGAGAATAACTTTTTAAAATCCCCATTCTAGCATTAGCAGAAAGATGAAAATCAGGGAAATGGAAGAATGTGCAGAAATAAACTAAGCCTTGTGGTCCTCTAATCCCAACTAACAGAGTAGGTGAGGCAGGAGGATCATAAATCCATTGTCAGCCTGGAAAATTTAGTGACACTCCCTGTCTCACTTGGAAAAAGTAGGATGGGGACAGAGCTCAGGGGTAGTGCAAGAGGCAGTGAATTTCATCCCTCCTTATCTAGTACTGCAAAGACAAACAAAAGGGTTCAAAGAAGTAGGTAACATCTATGTGGTCATAGTATAAGTGGTCATCACAACTCAGGGTGTGGGGAAGAAGGCAGTATCAATCAGTGGCTTCGGAGCAACTGGAAGAATGAATTTTGATTTCTACCTCCTGTCCCACAAAATGCATTTGAGAAGGAATTAACTATGAAAGCTCAAGAAACCAAGCATTTAGAAAATCTAGCACAGAAAGTTCATGACTTTGGAGAAGGCAAAATACTGCTTAAGCAGGACACAAGAAGGGCCATGGTAGAGAGAGAGACTGGCCTTCATTAAAATATAGAGTGTTTTTTTCTTTAAAAAGCAAACAGGAGCCGGGTGGTGGTGGCGCACGCCTTTAATCCCAGCACTCGGGAGGCAGAGGCAGGCGGATCTCTGTGAGTTCGAGACCAGCCTGGTCTACAAGAGCTAGTTCCAGGACAGGCTCCAAAGCCACAGAGAAACCCTGTCTTGAAAAACCAAAAAAAAAAAGCAAACAGGAAAGTAAAAGAAAAGTAACAAAAAGAGAGACTTAAAATCTAGTTAAACACTAAGGTTTTTCACAACAAAACGTACAACAGAAGCTCAAAAACATTAGCTAGGAAATGAATGAGTGAATGAGTAGATGAATGAATGAATTAATTAATGAATGAATGGTACTCAGGGACTTTGTGAACTCTGAACAGCATTCAGGGTGTTTTAATCATAATTCCACTTCTTATTTTGATTCTGTGTTTTCACTAAATCGTTTTCTGGAATCAGTTGCCAGAACTTTCCAGCCATACGCTTGTTGAATTGTCCATTTACAAAGCAATGTTTCAGCCCAAATGTGCACCTTCCCCGACTAGGGAATGAGCCGCACTGTACCATACAGCAATTCCAAGGCATTTGCAGAATAATTACCCCCCTTTCATCCTGGAGGCTTGTTATCTGAATAAATGTTTCCCTGATAAAGCTTGCAGCTGGGTTGAGTTTGAGAAATACAACAATTAGGAGTCATGGGACAAGAGCTCAAAAAAGGGTTCTCTTTACACACCAGGATTTGCTTCCTACATCTCTGATTAGGAGGAACAGGCCCCGAGCGTGCCTGCCAACACGGTACTGATTGCTAATCAAGTGGCCGTGGTATATGCCCGCCAAAGAAAATGAGAAAACAAATGGACACGCTGATTAGTTTTCTCCAAACATCTTGAGAGATGCCCTGGGGGCCCAGGGTGAGCAGGTAAGATGCACCCAGCTCCCTCTGTGTGCCAACTACACCTGAAGCAAAAAGAAACTGTGGGCCAAGTCATCAAACTGAAGGCAGCCCCAAGCCAACCCTTGAGAGAAATGATGATGGCGATCATAATTACCATCGTCACAACTGCGAAGGTTCACCTTCATTACGACCTCTGTGCAAGGATGCTGCTGTTCATTGTCTCATTCAGTCTCAAAATGACTCCATGAGATGACTGCTGATTACATAATCCCCACACATATCTCAGGGGCAAAACCTTAGGTTTAACAAGAGGGATAATTTGTTCAAAGCAACTTTGCCTCTTTCTCTCTTTCTCTGTCTCTCTGTTGTCTCTCAGTCTGTCATCTCTCGGTCTCTCTCTCGGTCTCTGTCTCTGTCTGTCTTTCTCTCTCTGTCATGTATGTGTGGATGCACGTGGAGGCCAGAGAATACATTTCTTAGGACACATTCAACCTAGTTTTTGAAGATGGGAACCCTCCATGGCCTAGAACTCACAGAACTGACAGGCTAGTTGCTTAGCAATCTCCAGGGACCCCCTGTCTCCTTTCCTTTGTACTTTTCTTGTGTACTCTTAGGTGTACACTATGACACCAGCTTTTTTTTGGAAAAAAAATTGTGGGTTTGGGGGATTAAACCCAGTTTTTATGCTTCTAAAGCATTTATTGACTGAGATATCTTCTTAGTGACAGAATTAGGATTTTCTGATATCTTCATCTCTAAATTTCAGGCTTGATAGCTGACTTTTAACCCAACAAACCCCAAAGAATCACACATGCAATTCACAGCACCCACAGGAGTATTGGGAAAGCAGGACACAATATTTAGCAGTCCAGGACCCATGGGCCTCGAGGGGCAGACAAGAAGGTAATTCTGAAAATGCTACTTCTGGAAGGAACCAGAAACACTCTCTCTAATAGAGCAGAGTCCATTGTAATTTTGAACTTTCACATCTGTCTAGGATACAGCTGTCAGTTCTGTACTTGAAGACATGACATCAAGGATGCCACAGGAAGATCTAGTTTATATATGTGAGCAGCTGCTCCTTGGCACTCCCATGACATACTCACTATGACATTGCTGGAATATTCCAGAAGAAACACGAATCCTCCTTTCATGAGCAGCACACTGTTGTTGTGACCTGGTGCATCCCATGTGCTAACTCATTTCAGCTTCTAAGAATGAACTGTGTATAATTCTTCCCAAACCCAGGAATAAAGATGCCACGTGGGCAGCTTGGCACCCAACACAGCATGGGTATTTATACTGTGGAAATAGGCACACACCATTGGTTGTGATGTGCTTTGCTTCCTGGAGGTCTGGTCATTAGGTTTAACAAGCCTTTCACTGTGTCTGCTTGTAGCTACTAGTTTTTATTTATTCAGCACAAATAAAAATATATTTTAATTGAAATATATTTATTTGAAAAAGGATCATATTACTTCTGCAGATGCAAAACAATGTTGATCACACACACACATACATGTGTGTGCGCACATACACACACACACACACACACACACACACGTTTTTAATGGACTTCAGTGGAATCAGAACCACGACTGGGCATTCTTCACTAGATGATGGTACTCATAGGCAGTAATGATCCTGAGACTGACTTTCACTTTTGTGAAAACAAGATCAAAGAGGATTAGCGAGTGTGGAGGGTCTACAGACTCTGCGCGGTGATCTGGCACTTTTGGTAAGAGAATGGGTGGGGGCAAATCTCCACCATTGAACTTACTGGGCGGTCCCCAGTGTGATCAGAACTTACCTAACATTTTGACAACTGGATTCTGATGCATCTTATGGGCCTTCTGGTTTCTGTGACCAGATCCCTGACAAAAGCAGATCTATTTCAGCTCACAATTCACAGATATGGTCCTTCATGACGAGGAAGGCACGGAGGTAGGAGCATGAAGCAGGTGGCTACCTTTCAGTCCATCACACTCAGGAAGCAGAGCAGGGTGGGGATGCTGGGACTCAGCCAGCTTTCCATATTTTAGTGAGTCTGAGTCCCTGGCACTTAGATGTTGCCACCTACATTTAGGGTGACTCTTCCCACCTCACTTAACCTAATTTAGCTCACCCCTCATAGGCATGTGGGGAGCCTTGTCTCCTCAGTGACTCTGGAGCCTGTCACCTTGACAACATTAACCACTGCACAGGGGCTTGGCTTTACCCCTCAGACCCCATCCTGTTACATTTCACTGTACCCCAGACATTAACCCCAATGGAGGAAGGTCTGCGGCTTTGGGTCTGAGGGCTTCCCCCTGAACCACAGGAGATTGTTCATCAACTGAAGTTACTTCTCCTAACTTTCCTCACGCTGCTCATTCCTACTTTGACACATCTGGTGTTTATGGCTGGTGTTCCCACGCCACCTAAATAAGCTACATGCACTCAGCCTGGCATCTTCTTGAAGCTTCCATTTAACATAGCCATAATCTCATGCCATCTCAGCCACCACCCCCCCACCCCACAACAGACAAGACCAGGATATCAGGCTTTGAACCAGGACACACTCACAGAAGGCCAGTGGTGACCTCAGGCTGTGTAAGGTTGGAGTGGAGTTCTCTCTCCTACACCACAGTCTTTTCAGACTCTGAAAAGCTCAATATTGAAATCATCTTATTATCTCATCGAAGGCTTTTGGAGTCCACTGATATCTGAGAGGGCTAGTCTAAAAGAACCATTGATCACTTAATCTTCTCAGCTCTCGGAGCTTTATCCCTGAATTAACCAGACCACCAGGAAGCTAAGCTCTCCATAGGACTGCATTCACTTCCTCCACTTCGCTTTTCCTGCCATCACCGAGGCAAGATTTCCTAAGGAACGAGGCTGTTTTTGAATCTCTGGAAACATAGCTGCTGGAAAAGCGATTCCTTGGGTGGCTTGGTGCCCTTTCCATACAGGCTTTTGCATTTCTGCCAGAAATACATGCCAAGGCAGTGGGGGGGAGGGGAACCATTCTCATCCATTTATCACCAGCCTGCTTCTCCTCCATCGCCTATGCCTCCTGATCACCAGAAGGATAGGAGCCAGGCATTCCCAGCTCTCCATGGTGACAGAGAAACACAAAGTAAACCTGGTGCTATGTTTCAATACTAACATCTAATTATTGTTCTTATGTGTTATATTTTGTCTTTTTAAAAAAATCTTGATTTTTTTTTGTGATTGGGGCTTTCTTATACTATTTAAAACACGTATGTAGCTCAGTGGTTAACTGCATGAAGAAGGCCTGGGGTGTGATTCCCTAGCAGCAAAAAAGAAAAGAGGAAAACGTCAGGGGAAAAGGAGGCTGGTGTAGTGTTACGCAGAACTAAGCTATGATCGGCAGCTGAGTTTAATAGAACAAGGGAGCTAAAGGACCAACAGGAAAGATCTGAATCAGAGTACCCCACTCAGGAAGATGGGGCTCAGATGCACCAGGGCCCTGCAGTCTGGAGGCGGTTATTCCAGCTTTGGTGGAAGAGAGTATTAAGTACAGGGCAGAGAAAGTGTTGATTCAGGGTCTGTGATCCCAGCGCCCAAGAGGCAGAGGAAAGAGTATCTACCCTGGCAAGTTTGAAGCCACCCTGGTCTACATAGTGACTTCCTACACCATGGTTCTGAGCAGATCTCTGAGAAAATGGTAAACAGACAATAGCTTTTTTTTTTTTTTGTGGAATCTGTGATTCAGAGAGAAAGTGACTCACTGAAAGTCCTCCCCACCTGGCCAACAAAAATAAAACAGCCAAGAAAGGAAATAACTTAAGAACCATTGTGCGTATTTATGGAATAGACCTTAATATCTTCATGACCAGCATAGGGCATGAGTCACGGCTGGGGAAAAACTTAAGAAAAAAGACATAGGAAACAATGTGGCCATGAGTGTGGCCACTCTTCCCATGGGGACCAGTCTTTACAGCTTTTGCTGAAAGCAGGTTATTATTGCTAGCTGTTTAAACAGAACGGAGTCCTCCGCAAGTCCCCTTTGTTCAATGGTGTGTAAGGGTAAGAGTGGGGTTGCCTGCCTGGGGCACATCTGAGTCAGAGTGACACCATGTCGGGGGGTTGTAGAGCACACCTGAGAGGTCCTAGGAAAAGAGTGTCACCAAGGTCTTCAAAAGAGAGCTCTCCGAGAAGCCAAAGAAGAGGCACAGAGCTTAGCAGCCAATGGGGCACATGGTTGGACCAAGCTGCCTGTTCCAGCTTTTCTTCCTATGACTGTGTTACAGCCTGGGTAGTACACATGAATTAGACTGACTGTGCCTACTCTCATGGTGTTGGGTTCAGGGTACACCTTAGTCACAGACATTTACAGTTACTGAAAGAACTTTACAGATGGATTTGGTACCCAAATGCAGCAGTACCCCTGGGGGACCTGTTGATCTTCTGAGTGAAAAGCGTGCTAATAAGTTTTTGCCAAATTGACACAATCCAGGGCAGTGGTTCCCAACCTTCCTAATGTTGCGACTCTTTCATACAATTCTTTATTTACTGATGATCCTTAGCTATAAAATTATTTCGCTGTTACTTCATAACTGTGATTTTGCTACTGTTTGAATTTTAATGTAATATCTAATATACAAGATATTTGATATGTGACCACTGGTCATTGTAGGCTGAGGCTGCTTGTTTGTTACCAGCTGCCCATATCAGAAATAATCACACAAAACTATATTAATTATAACACTGCTTGGCCAATAGCTTAGGCTTCTTATCAACTAACTCTTATATCTGTAAGCTATAATAGACTTTTTCTTCCCCAAGTTGATTCTGACTAGAGTATTTTACTATAGCAACTGAGAAGCAAACCACTACACAGTTTGCCTTTTTCCTTCATAAGTCCTGCAGGTGTCTCAAATGTCCTGGTGAGCCTGAAAAACCAAGGGGCTTAAGAATGAGTTTTCCAGCCAGGGAGGCAGTGGTGGTACAGGCCTTTAATCCCAGCACTCAGGGAGGCAGATCTCTGTGAGTTCAAGGCCAGCCTGATTTACAGAGTGAGCTCCAGAACAACCAGTGGTAAACAGAGAAACTCTGTCTCAAAAAAAAAAAAAGTTTTCTGAGCTAGTATCCCCCTACGTATCTTGCTGGATAGTACCCATGTCTCATTTATCCAATAGCACACAGGTTTGGTGCACCAACCATTTGCTACAAAGAGGTTTACAGAAAAGAGTTAGGGGCTACTTTACCATATAAAACTCTAAACAGGCACCATTTGGTGATGCTGTCCTAACATTCATTCAAAAGTGCATAGTAACAAGTAGAAGAGAATAGAAAGGCAATGCAGTACACTGGTCTTATCTAATCTACATGGGAAGTAGAAAAGAATACAATCTTGGGAGTGTGGAGATCATGGGAGAGGGCAGAAGGGGAGGGGGAGGAAGGAATGGGAGTAGAGAAAAAATATATAGCTCAATAAAAACAATATACATTAATTAATTAATAAAAAGAAACAGACCTCATCATTTGCATACTCAATAATATCATAAGAAATCGTATTGGAAGCCATCATATGTATGCAAGGGTGTGGTAAAAAAGAGAGAAGAAATGTGTGTGTGTGTGTGTGTGTGTGTGTGTGCGTGTGTGTGCGTGTGTGTGTGTGAATCGGCCAATGAATCAACAGGAGCAATTCATTGTTTAGAACCAAATGCATGATCTAATGTCCTTATTACATTAATACTCATAATTAAGCATCTCATGCCAGCTTATCAAACTGCCCTTGATTCCTGAGCCAGGTATGAAGAGTATCCGTCAGAATGCTGGAAACATGTTCCACCCAGATCTTTATCAACACTAGCTGTGGAACAGGAAGGTCTACGCTGAGGGATAAGCACCCAGCTTGGCACCAGGAATTTAGTTCAGTTGACACTGTCTAAAGAAGAACACTTTCAATATAAAGGTTCCCGAACAATCTGGAAATGACCATGGCCATTTAGATTATAGCCTCCGAGGAACTGTGAGCTCTTTGGTAGTGAATCACCCTTTATTTTGATGGAAAAGCTAGTGGACAAGACCAAGATTTTTTTCTCTAATAGATTATCTAGAAATAGCCAAGTGCGTGGGCCTCTAGAAAAAGGACCACTTTTAACCTCCTTGGAATGATTACCCAGAAAGCTACATGTTAGAAAACTGAGCTTAGTGGGACTGAGCCGGTTTCAAAAAAGACACAAGATTCCCAAGAGAATTTGAATTTAAAGTAAAGAAATCATTTGAGCATAAGTATATGTCAGATAATGCACAGGATCTAATTACACTAAAACATAAAAACATTTGAAAATGATCTGCCTACATTTACGGACTTAGAGGTGTATGTGTGATTTTAAGTGTCGAATATTGTTCTAGATAGCGACCTCAGCTAGCAAACCCATGTCTGCCCATGCTGAGAGTAGCCGCAGTCATTCCAGACTGTTGTCTGGCTCTCCTCCTGCGTGAATCATACCTGGGTCAGGAATTAGGGGCTGCACTGTGTCCCTCTTTAGAGTCAGTTTAAGCCTCCACATCCACATACAAGTCAGGGTCTGTCGGGGCATGCAGCAGGTGGAAGCTCTTCCTAGCCCCTGGAACTTGTAAGATTATCCTAATTCCTAGCAAGGGAAACATTCCCAGGGTCCAGTCCTTCTTTTCCTATTGTTTACAAATCCACCAACCATGTGTTAAAGCCCAGGGTCTTAGGACCTGAGTTCAAATTTTCCCAGAGAGGAAATGACATGTGTATTTGGTGATGGAACAGAGCTCAGATCTCCCAGTGGCTTCATCATTTATGTTTCAGATTGGTCAGTTTGTGAACTAGTTTGATTTCTGAGGAGAGCATGATATTACTTCAATGACGAGAAAATGGGGGGGTAGTAAGTTAAATGAGGTTAGAGACACCTTGAGACGAGGTCGGCAACTTAGATACAAGGGAGGCCACAAGGAAAAATTTACAAGAGCCGCATGCATAATCACCCAATCCCTCTTCAGTGGCTCCCCCCCACACACGCCCAGGGAGTCACTAGCACAAGAAGATGGGGTACACTGTGGCTGGGAACCTCCTTGAGGAGAGGGTCACACTTTTTGGAAATAGGACCAGAATTCCTCTGTTCAGTGAACACTGCCCAAAGCTTCCCTCAAGGGGAAGTGCTGCAGTCAGGAGTCTAATATTAGAGTCCAGGGCAAAGCGGAGCCTAAACCTCAGACTCTAATGTAATTGGGGGCAGGGGTGATTTATGTTCCTCGGCATAGCTCATCATTTCCGGAAGAGGAAACACATGGGCTGGTCATTAAAGTCCCAGTGCCCTTCTCACCCTGAACGAACTCCGATCTTGATTTATTAAGGCACAACGAAGGCTCCACAGCGCTGGTCTAAAGCTCAGGGGCTTCAGGAAGTCTCAATATGTTTATGAAAGACTCATTTCCAGCCTCCAGCAAAACGACGGGATGGAGAGCTCTCTTTGCAACTGTGGCTCGAAGGGGCTTCTACTTTCAATAAGTTAGTTATTAAAAGGGGAAATATGAAAAAAATGGAAAAGGGAATTATGTCTCTGTGACATCCCGGTGCAAGCTGTGGTGTTACTTCAAAGTAAAAATGAAAACAGCCGCACCTGATCCACGGTTAATGCACTGGGTTCAATCTAATGAGCGTAGAATGGCTCGAGAACTACCAGGCATGGCCTGTTTGTTCAGCGCTGGCTATTGATCTGTTACAGTATTTCAAAAGATAGAGTGTCAGGCAGACACAAAAGAGGACACTCTGAATGGCTCCATTTACATAAGACACAAAAGAGCCAAGCTAACCTGTGCTATTAAAAGTCAGAATGCTGGGAACCCTAGCGGAATACTGACCATGGGCAGGCTGCAGAATTCTGAAGGCTGGCCATACACTGCCTCTCTCTCACTTGTCTGTATGTATTTTTGCCTCGATCCTTTTGGAGTGCTCTAATAGAATACTATAGATCGGGTTAAAGCAAACAAGCAACCAAACAAACTAAAAAGATCAGAAGGGACTGAAGAGATTGCTCAGCGCTTAAGAGCCTGTAATGCTCTTGCAGGGGGTCTGAGTACCCTTCTCAACACCTACTTTAGATGGTTCATAAGGACCTGTAACCTCCAGCTCCAGTGGCTATGGTGCCCTCTTCTGGCATTGGTGTGTTCCTGCTGGCAACGTGCATATACACACAGATGCACATGCAAACACACCATTAAAACTAAATTACATCTAAAACCATTCCAGAAAGCTTACTTCTTAGAATTTTGAAGTCTGCATGTCTGCCATCAAGGCATTAGAAGCTTCTGTGTCTGGTGGGGGCCACCTCTTAGCTCCTAAAGAGCCACCTTTACATTGTGTTCTCAACATGATTCGTAGGGAAGGGAGAGTTTTAAGGTCACTCTTTCATAAGGCAAAAACACTCTTCAGCTCATCAGCCCACACAGGTCCCACTTCTGACGACATCACCACAGGGCTTATATTTACCCATAATTTCCATAATGCCCAATCCGCAGCATATGCATCATTGCCATCACCACAGGGATCATATTTACCCATCGTCAAACACATTGATACCCAATCTGCAGCATAAGCATCATTTTCATAAACAGAAACCTCGAGTGTCAATCTGATCCAAAGTACAGCATAAACATTTGTCGAATATGATTCAATAACTTAAAATAGAAATGATGCTTATAAAAATAGATATTGAAAATTATATCTACCAAAGCAGATATCAGAGAGAGGGGAAGAGAAAGAGATAGAGAGAGAGAGAACCCTGCAAACAGTGAGCACAGTATGGTGCTACTCACACAGGGAGTTATGAACCAAGTGGTGGGGGTGACATAAAGCAACTCATTCCAGCCAGTGTTGGAAAGATCAGAAACACTCAACACACGACAGTGGGCTTCTGCCGAGGTGTGACCAAGGGATGCTACCACCACTCTCTAACCTTAATGGTGATTTCTCATGGATGTCAGGTGTTGTAAGAGGGGAGCACTCTTTGAAAACATCCTGGCACTTGAGGATTTAGGAATCACAAGAGTGCCACCTTCAAGTTTCTGAATTGCCGAAACCAGCAGTGGTTTGGGAGGAACTATACATCTGGTATCTTGGACATCCTACCTTATGTTGGAAGAAACTATTTCTCAAGTTCTTTGAGGAAATTCAAATTCAAAAAAGCAACATTGAAATCTTACGTCGCCCTAAAGACTGGCAGACCATCACCGAGGGAGATGGTGTCCAAAACTTACAACAAGATGGACTGACATTTGGGAAAGTAATTCATTGGGCCTGGCCAACTTCCACGGGCCTTCTTTTGTACAATCTCTAGAACAATCCTACGTTCAAATAAGACTGTGTGAATAGATGTTATTCAGTACTTAAGAAAGTCAATAATCAGAGGCAAGACAGACGTCCTTCAACGATCGAGTGATCAAATAAATGATGAGAACAACACATAAGCACCAAAAAGCCCTATATAGATTACACACATACACACACTATTGTGTAGATCATATACTAGTCATACTGAATGGAGTAAATGACAGGATCTTACTATAGAATTCATTTCAGCTTTGGGTTTTGCTTTTGTGGCTCAAAGACAGGCCTCATGTGTGTAAACACACCTTCGCCATTGAGCCACACCCTGGGGCCATTATCACATCTCCGAGAAAATAATGTAGTACTCTTGAGAAAAAGGGTATAATCATAACCATCACGTGACATGCAATGAGAGAGAGAGAGAAGGTCCTTGGCACAGTGCCCAGGATAGAGTAGTGAATAACTAATACAACATGTTATTAAACCCTCAGCTAGGCAGGAGCCCATATGGCTTACAGTCCCTGTACCTAATACAATGAGCACTCTTTTCAAAGTGTTCAAAGCCACTTGTGAACAACCAGCACTCCTGTTGCTCGGTGCCCTGCTGCTGCCACCAGAGTAGCCCCAGTCACACTAGTGGTTCATTCCTCCCACATGTGCCTGACTGAAGTTCTGCTGTAAAGCAGGCAAGGAGCGTGTGCTGAGGGCTGGAGGATCGATGACACAAGCGGGTATCTTACTTGATAACACTCACTGCACAGTGGCCAGAGACCCACCCAGATGACAGCGCGCACACTCACAGGAGATGGTGTGACATGTGTGGTTCTATGAAAGGACTAGGAAGGAGAGTTGTCCAGTGATTTCTAACCTAAGATTTAAAGCCAAAATTCTGAGTTGGAGGAAGCAGGGAGGGAGTTGCGAAGAAACAGTGATGCTTGGATGAAGATTTCCCCATCTGTTTTTGTGCCTTCTCAACATCTTGTCTCTTACCTACATCAGTGTGATAGTCTGAATGTAATTGGCCCCCATAAGCTCATAGGCAATGGCACTATTGGGAGGTGTGACTTCGCTGGAGTACGTATGGCCTTGTTGGAGAAAGTGTGTCACTGCAAAGGTGGGCTTTGAGGTCTCATAAGCTCAAGCTACACCCAGTGTCTCCGTTCACTTCCTGTTGCCTGCTGATCAAAATGGAGAACTCTCAGCTCCAGTGTCATGTCTCCATACACATCACCATCCTCACAGCTGCCATGACAACAACCTCTGAACCTGTAAGCTGCCACCTCAATTAAATATTTTCCTTTTATAAGAGTTGGCATCATCATGGTGCCTCTTCACAGCAATAGATACCCTAAGACAATCAAGCATTATTATTTCAGTTCAGCTGTTGAAGGGTTTTATGGAGATGTCCTAATATTGACTCAAAATCGCCCAGACTAGGCTCTTCCTTGGAGATTGGCTTTTCCCAGGATAGCTGCCTCCACAGAGTATCTCAGATGCTTGCCATGCATTGTGATATGAAAGATATGGGCTTCTTATGGGGAATTGGGGTCCAAACTCCAGGTCCATGACCTCAGTATGATGTTTTTCCACCTCAGGAACTACAGATCATGTTAAGCAGTGTGTATAAGCTGGTGCAATACAGTATTGAAAAATTTTTAAATGTCTTCATTTTGAGTTTTTGAGACAGAATTGAATCTAGCCCAAACTGGTTTTGAACTCAGTATGGAACCGAGACCCCAAATTCATAATCTTCTCACTTCTGCCTCCCAAATGCCAGAATTACAGCTATACTCCATCACCCTGGACACTACCAGGCTTTTTAACCAGATTCTTCTTGGATGCCTGCTCTTGCTACTGGGTACCACTCTGTGAGGAGGCACATCAGTCACATGGAGAAGCTGTGTGCAGATGTTCTGGCCAAGAGCCAGTATCAGCTACCAGACACAGCAGAAAACAAAGGCAAAATTAGTTTAGTCCCAAATAATTGACTTACAAGGGCCTTCAGGCTACCTCAAATGACCTGAGAAAAACAGAGACGAACAGTCTCCCAGCAAGGCCTCAGAAACTGTACATTTATGATTGAGACTAATGCCTGTTACCGCCTTATCCTAGTAGGTTTGTGACAATTCTTCATGACGTTGTGAGCCTGCAGAGGTATCAAACATACAGCCAAGAATGACAACTCAGCTTGGTCACAAGGGGACTGGGGACAGCCCTCGAGAAACATGGAAGAATTGAGCACCGCTCAGTGGGACTCCTCCCACCCATGTTTCAGATGGCTCAGAAGGGTCAAGTACACGTGACACTAAGATGGAAGAGCTGCCAACACAGCTAGCGTTCCCTCTCAGAGTACCTGGTCTTGGCGCCCGCAGCTAAAGAGGTAAGAAAGTAAAACTCGCCAGGATATGAGGCAAAGGCTCAAGCAGAGAGTGTGCTTTATAGAAGTGTGTGTGTGTGTACGTGCATGCGAGCAGAACAGGTTGTGACTCAACTCAGTGCCCCTTCAGGACCTTTGAAGTTTCAGGAAAGTCCAGGGGTGCACAACTGATTTGATGCCTTGAAAACCTCTTGCAAAGATCAACAAAGTCCACTAGCCAAATGTGGCGAGCAAATATTTATTAACAAAGCTTTATTGGAACACAGCTGTGTTGATTCATTTACATATCTCCAGGTGCGGATAGGTCTGATTTTTGCACTGTTAGCAGTTTTTAATAGTTGCAACAAAGCAACACATGACCTGACAAACCCATAATATTTAATATCTAATCTGTTAGAAAAAAGTCAACAACTTGTGACCTTATGCAAGGCATCCTTTCACCCCACATACATCTGCATAGTAATTAAAATGATTCATTCTTTTGAGTCTGAGTTTTTGTTCCTGCCTGCCTTTGTCCCTTACATCACCTCCCTATGGGTCAGCTGTGCCCCTCAGAGGCTCTGGAGCTACTTCTGCATGTCTCTGCTAAATGTTTCAAAATTGTTAAACTTGGGCCTCACAAAAAGACCTTTGCCAACAGTATGCTTCAACCAAAGAAGACAAGATTGGCTGTAAGAAGACCCAGGACTTGAATCAGCTACAGCTACAGTGTCCTCCGTGAGTGAAAGGCAGAGAGAGGTGACAGTCAGCTGTCAGCAGAGGTCATACACTCAGGACACAGGCCAGGTCTGCTCCTTGATGAGTTTTGTCCACACTATACAGAGCAAATATAATGTCTACATGTTGGAAGGCAGTTCCCAGTGGTTGGTCAAGCACCCATTCCTAAATTATGGCTAGGGATCTAAGCACAGATGCAGCCTCAAGTGCAGTCAAAGGCACCATGACACTTGTCTAACCAGTAAGAGTTAAGCTGACATCTGTTAGGGGCTTCCAGAGCAAATGCTAGCTGCTAAAAGACTGACATTGGGCCGGGCAGTGTTGGCACATGCTTTTAATCCCAGTACTCAGTGGTAGAGACAGGCAGATCTCTGTGAGTTCAATACCCGCCTGGTCTACAGAGCTAGTTCCACAACAGGCTCTAAAGCTACAGAGAAACCCTGTCTCAAAAATTAAAACAAAAAAGGGCTGACA
The DNA here is from genome assembly GCF_037038515.1 of Microtus pennsylvanicus. Classification (NCBI taxonomy): domain Eukaryota; kingdom Metazoa; phylum Chordata; class Mammalia; order Rodentia; family Cricetidae; genus Microtus; species Microtus pennsylvanicus. The sequence goes on along the minus strand of NC_134584.1, from coordinate 117,821,334 downwards.
TTGTCCTTGTCCTTGAATCTAGACAGCTGCTGATGTTGTTCAGCTTTGCCTGCTAAACAGCTGGACTCAGCAGTGCTGAGCCTACAGCCAACCGACAGTTATTCTTAGGACCAATGTTACACCTGCTTCTGTGTGACCTCTACTGGGCATGCCCGCCCTGGTGTTGTGGGCTTTTTCTCTGTTTCTCTGGCTCTTCTGCCCGGTGAAGGGGCTGGGAACTGATGCTACCTCGAGCTAGTAGAGGCTCCTGCCCACTCGTCCTACTTAGCTTCTGTTGTTCTGTGAGTAAAACATTGACAAAAGCAACTGGGGCAGGGGAGGAGGGGTGGTATTGACTTATAGGTAAAAGTCCACCTTCACGGAAACCAAAGCAAAAATTCAAGGCAGGAACCTGGAGGCAGGAACTGAAGCAGACACCATGGAGTAATGCCACTCGCTGGCTTGTTTCCTCTGGCCTGCTCAGTTACCCAGCTGCTAAAGAAGGTACTGCACACAGTGCACTGGACCCTCCCATGATTAGTAATCAAGAAACCACTCCACTGATATGCCCACAGGCTAATCTGATGGCGGCAGCCGTTCCTCAGTTGAGAGTTCCTCTTTCTAGGTGTGTCAGGTTGGCAAACAAAGCTACCACCGTGACTTAGGTGGTGACCTAGGGCTGAGGTCTCTTGATGGGTTCTGTTCTCTCCTAGGAGAGGAATCACATAGCACTCAGTTTGTAGCCCACAGTGAGGAAAGGCCGCCTCTCTCAAGCTGTATAAGGGGTGAGAAAGACAGGGGCCCACCCACCTGAACAGTCAGAGTGTTATGCGCATGCGTGCACACAGTTCTGAAAACTCTGAAGTCTCCTGGGAAGATTTTAATGAAAAAAGGAATGCCTGTTTTGCTAGTTTGTTTTATTTTGTTTCCTTTAGGCATGCATCAGTTAGCAGCAGCAAAGGGCCTACAAAAAGAATTATCAGCTTTAACAAGGGGGTGACCAAGTCAAGGATGACATCTCAGGCAGCTCCTCCCCCAATAAAATTCTAAACCCTAGCCACACCCATTACTCAAGGCTTCTACTCCATGCTTGTAATACTGAGGATTTGGCTCTGTTTTCTGAGAAGTGTTGGCCATGGGGACTTAGGAGAAGCAGTGCCACCAGGCAGGAGACTCCCCCCAACTTTCCACTCTGGTGGTAACACACCTGCTGCCCGGTGCTCTCTTGGTTTATCTTAAAGGCACTGAAAGCAGATAGCCGGTGGCTTTTCTAATGGTGCTAGAATTACCTGGGGACCCATTCGACAGCAAGTCATGGCCCTAAGTAAGGAGGCAGCATCATGGAAGTGGATGTCACAGACCCTGAGCAGCACAGGAAAGTCCAGGAGGCCACCACTGCCACCTGAGCAAACATCCTATTCTGCTTTTTTCCCCCTTTGGATTAGGAGATAGGTTTTATCTTAAATCTAGGCTTCTGTTTTGTTTATAAATAATGTTGATTTTGAGACCTGGGGAAGGGAGAGCCCCTAGGAGAAGTATCTTTATCCTGACTGATAACAAGGCAGCTATCTGCCTGCTGTGCTGTAAGCTGCCACCTAGAAGCTGAGCCTTGAGACGGCTGTCCTCTCTGATTCTGACCACTGCCACTTCGCTCACTGCAAGGACAAAACAGCTCATGAAAGCAACTTGAGGAATGAAGGGTTGGCCTGGGCTCACAACCGGAGGGGACAGGCCATCATGGCACAGCGGTGGTGGCAACACGAGGCAGCTGGTCGTGCTGCATCTGTGGTCAGGAAGCAGAGAGAGACGGATGCTGCTGCTCAGCTAGCTTTCTCCCTTCGGTGCAGTCCAGGATCCTGCCCAATAAGGTGATGCTATCCACTCTCAAGAGGACCTTTCCTCCTGAGCTGAGTCTTCCTGAAAGCACCCTCACAGAAGCATACAGAGATACAGAGGAGTGTTTCCATGGTGATTTTAAATCACATCAAGTTGACAACGGAGATGAGCCATTACAAGCATCTTGTTACAAAAATATGGCATCTGATCATTTTCCCTAGAAAGATGTTATTGGATTCGTTATCCTCCATCAAGTTTGATTGTATATATGAAACTCAGCTTCATGACTCATTTGCCCATGTAAGGTCTGTAGAAACTCCGAGACACCCATTGCCACATGTGTGACTGCATTGAGTCCTCCATAGTGAAACTCTACTTTTGGCCCAAAGGATGATGTTGTGACCATTTGAAGAGTGGAGGACTTGCAGAAATGGATCTCTACCCCAAGGATGTTTGCTTCATGGACTAGTGTGTATATTGTAGGAGAGGAAACTAACCAAGGAAGCAAGGTGGTTGCTTGTGGCTCCCCTCCTTGCTGCCCTGTGGAAGTTCTTAGGGTTGAGGATGCAGTCCTATCACAGGACATGGCTTACCCCATGAATCCAGGCAGTAAGTGCCACTCTGCTAATTCTCGAGTCCCACAGCCATGCAGCCTCACACGACAAGCAAGGATGAGACTTCACTCTGCCACCTCCCTAAGAGGCCCCCTTTGTCTATGGACTCAGAGAGGGTGGCCTCCTTCTTCAATCTTGAGCTGGAAATACCCTAGACTACATTTATTTCTTTGAAGAAATAAATTTATTACTTTGTCTACAGTGCATCAATAGCAACAACTACACTTATGTTCCAAACTCATGGTATCAGCTAAATTCAGTTCTGAACATACCACACATGGATCCTTAGGCCCACCCACTTCGTCTATGTAACAGTCACTAAATCCCCATTCTGTGCCAGACCCTGAGGAGAATGGAGGGACCTCCCTCTTTGGGGTAGACATTATGATCTTCTATTTAGCCTTAATGAAGCAGGAACTAGGGAAGTGGCTAAACAAAGGTTGGGGATATCGAGAGCACACTTGCCCAGGATGTGCAAGACACTGGGTTTGGTACCCAGAGCCCTGAACATCTTGTGACTTACCAGACATCTTCTTACCTCTTAGGCACATGATGAGAGGATTTCCCAGCCTCCCATGGGTCTGGCCCATGTGCACAGATATGCTCAAACTTGCAGGCCAGAGTCACAAAGTCTCTCCTCCGTGGGAGGTTCTCTCAAGAGCGAGAATTAAGCACTAAGCCAGTATCTATGTGTTAGAGGCAGACCTGTGATTGCAGCATACATACACATGTATGGCTAGCATGGGGTGAGACCAGGATTTGGGTCTATTCTAGAGCCCATGTACTAGGTCAGGGACAGCACTACATGTGTTTGCTCATGGGTGCGACCCTCTGGCATGACAGAATCTGCTCACGTGGTCTGGCAGCTCCTGAGACACTCCGTCCTCAGACACCTTCCTTGCGTTGCTCATTGATGTATGTGGCACACTTGATCAGACTGATATCATTCAATTTGTCAGTGTCCTCTTAAAAGTGAGGTACAGAAAAGCAATAGCGGGAATCGGCCAGTCCCCAAATATGGTTCTTTGGAAATATCAACAAGATTGACAGATCTTAGCAAGACTGCCCAAAGTGGCGGGGAGGGGCGTAGATCAAATTAACTGCAAACAGGGAACATGGCTGCTGATCTTACAGAAGTAGAAAAGATTATGAGAGAATATTATGAGTAATTGCTTGCTAGCAAACTAGACAGTTTAGAGGAAGTAGGCAAATTGCTATGAAGACACACAAATTTCAAACTGACTCAAGAAGAAACTAAAATTCTTAGTAACCCCAAATAACAAGGAAACGAAAAATTGCAAGTAAGTGCAAGCCAGTCATTAAAATATTTTCATAAAATAAAGTCTTGACCAGTAGAGCTTCTCTGGGAAATTTTATCAAGCATTTTTAAAGGCTAATATTTTTAAGCAAATTTTAAGCCAAAATACTAGTATCTTGCAAATTGTTCCTTTCTCTCCAAATAGTGAACACATCCCAACGTAGTCTCTAAGATCAATGGCTCACTGATACTAAGCCTTTTAAGTCATTTAAAGAGAGCTGGGTGCTGTCATTACAGGATTTGGGAGACTGTAGCCCCCAAGGCCTCACAGTCTGGGATATGTAATGAGAAATCTCATCTTATACAAGAAAGAAAAAAAAAACGAAGAAAGATAACACCACCACCACAACCCAGAAGCTCACTGTTCCCTCACAGTTACATAAATAAACATCCCCAGCAACACTCTGGCAAACTAAACTAGTCCGAGTAGGGGGCTGGTAACACAGCAAGACCCAATTCCCAGAGCCTGCAAATGTTACCTTATCCGGGAAAAATTAGTCTATGATTAAAGACTGTCAACTGGGAAGGATTTCCTGGATGATCCAGGCGGGTTTTAAGTGCTCTCGCTGTTCTGTTAGAAGAGAGAGATTTGGTAAGAGATTGGGACCAGCCATGACAAGATAGAGCAGAGAGACACTTGAAAATGTGACCTTGAGGATGCTAAGTAAGGTAAACAGAAGCCAAAGACTGCTGGTTACCACCAGAAGCTAGAAGAAACAGTGCAGTGATATTTCACTTATATTTTGATAAATAAAGCTTGACTGAAGTTTAGAGAGTAAAACAGCCACCATGCTCAGCCTTACAGACCAGGCAGTGATGACACATGCCCTTAATCCCAGTAACCCCACTAGTCTGCCATAGAAACCAGGCAGTAGGGGCGCATGCCTTTAATCCCAGAACTACAGAGGATTATAAAACGGGAGGAGACAGCTCTCACACAGTCTCATTCTGACATTCCTGGAGGCAGAATCGTCATTTCAGACTGAGGTAGAAGCAAGAATCAGTGGATGACTGTTTTGGTTTTCTGACTTTTAGGTTGAACCCCCAATTTCTGTCTCTGGGTTTTTATTAACTGTGATATAAAGCAAGGAGTGGACGCTTCTCTTGTGCCCCAGGTGTGGACTTCTGATACTTTGACTATAACCCAGTGACACTGGTTTGGACATTTGACCTTTAAAATATGAACAGAATACATTTGGTTATTTTTAAAGATTTGTTTTGCTGCTTTTAAGTGTGTGTATGTGGGAAGGTTTCTGGGTGTCGGCATAAATGAGTGTTGATACCCAAGGAACAGAGGAGGAATTGATGGGAGCTGGACTCATAGGTGGCTCTAAGTTGTTTGGTATGTTTTGGAGGACTGGACTCAGATCTACTGCAAGAGCAATGTGTGTTCTCAGTGCTGAGTCTTACCTCCCATCCCTAAAATTTCTTATTTGAAAAACCAAATTTGTGATAACCTGCTATGGCAACCACAAGGTAGAATACAACGGATAACATAAAGGCTTAAAAAAAAAATGGCCAAGCATGCTTTGTCACAAAAAATGCAAGGGTGGTTTGATGTTTTAAAAGCAATTAATATAGCGAAGGTTATTAATAGACTAGAGGACCATGGGAAATATACAGTCATCTCAATAGATAGAGAAAGTCTGATAAGATCTAGCGAACTGACTAATGATTAAAAAAATATGAAAACCCTGTGGCTTCCTACACCACACTTAATGCCAAGAAGGTTTTAGAGGGGGCGGTTTCTCCATATCCTACTCTCCCCATTATCGGGTACTTGTGTATTAGAGGCTTCTCCCAGGGTAATTAGATGACAAAGCCCAAAGAAAACAACAACAAAACCAAAGCAAGCAACCAAATAACAACCACACACACACACAAAACAAACAAACAAAAAACAAGAAGTAAAATAGGAGCAAAGAAAGAAAAGAAGTAGGTTTTCGTATATAAAGCATGTCCTGAGACCTCCCCTGGCTCTGCAGCCTACAGCAATGACACACAGCAGGGAAGACCTTGCTGTGCTCACCCAGCCTCTTTCCCCACCTGTGGGAGTGCTGTGTGATCTAATGGACCCTCGGTATGCACGGACCCTCAGATGGGTGAGCTGGTTGCAGAAGGAGCGTCTCATTGTACCCCTGTCATAACCATATGTCTATCTGGTCTTCTCTGACCCCATAGCTGGGTCAGGGGAGGGTATAAGGCACACAGCCATAAAAGCGGACTTTGTTCTATATTTTTATTTGAGCTAGGGGAAGAAGAAGAAGAACCACTTCTGTGAAGATTGAATAAGGGAGCTGTTGTCAGTCCTTCTGTATAACTGAGAGATGGTGAGAGAGAAATGAGACGGAAGGGCGGCACCAGCACGGAGAGAGCCAGGCAGGAGATGGAGTCCTGACCGGAAGTGGGGTCTTGAGTTTCTACAGCCAGCCAGACCCAATGCCAGGCTCTTCCTGACCCTTCTCACGTACGAACATCTCTTCCCTTCAGCCATTTGAACTGTGCATGAGTCCCCAGCAACGACGGATTATCTTCACTAACACTGGGATCCTGACACCCCTCTCTCATCCTCCGTTTCAGCCTTGATCTCACCCTTCTCTTCTTAGGCTTTTAAGCCACGTCTCATCATTTGACTCTGTCTCGCATTCAGGCAGGGACTCTCTCTGTCTTGTTTTCCGGGATATTCCTGGAGCCTAGCACCGAGTGTTTGCTCAGTGAGTAGAGACAACTGGACAAACAGATGGGCAAATTAAAATGAATGGCTACACGTGCTCAGAAATGAGCTGAGGCTGGAGATTGGCTTCATTGGCTTACAACTTCCCGAAAAAAAATTCTCTATATTTAAAATTAAAAAAAGAAAAGAAAAGAAAAAGAAGGCAGCCATGCCCATCTTCTTTCTCCTCACATCTCTTTTCTTCATGAAGCCTCAGGAATCACAGAAACTGTGACTGGTGCCTAAGCACAGGCCCCTCGCGTCCCTGTGAGAAGTAATTCATCCGCTCCCATAAGGAAGATGCGCTTCAATCAATAGCATGTACTTTTATCATCTTCTCAACTATCTCAGGCTCCAATTTTCTCCTATTTATATTTGTTCAAGTCTTTTACGGGGTGATGATTATTTTCTTTGATCATAGAAAGGGGAGCGCCCCAAGCCTACCTAGGCTGCCTTTCACTCGTGACCATTTCCTCCAGGGCGATGCCCGCCAGACAGTGCGTCTGCCTGCAATTGCCGGCACAAATCTCTCTCCGCTTTCTTTGGCCCATTTGAAATCTGCTATTGTCAGGAAACTTTCGGCCCTTGGTATGATCATGATGGGTTATGGCCCTTACCGATACACCTGTTTTATTTTAGATGCTCTTTCCCGCTGAGTTTATTAGAGAAATCCACATTGGTCACATGTTTTTCCAAGACTCTTCTCCCTTTCTCTCTTCTCCCTCTCCCCTCCCTTTTCTCTCTCTCACCTTCCCTTCTCCTCTCGACTCTATTCTCCCCCTTTCTCTACTCTTACAGGTTTTTAAAGTCACATAACTAGGCTTCCCCCTTTAGCATTCTTTTTGGGCTTTTGTTTATATGTTCACTTTTATGTCTCCACACACATAAGCTGGAATTCTCATTCTTCCAACCAAAGACGCCCTTCTGACTGTCCACCAAAGGGCCTTCTGCTGGAGTCCCTCACCAAGGCCACCAATGTCATTCTTCCCACTACTCCAGACTCCATTGAGACATCTGACCCGTTGATTAGCGCCGGTGTGGCCTGTTTCTCCTTCTCATGGTGATCACTGTCCCACCATTTCCCTTCTCTGAGAACAGAAACACATTCAGTTTTCCTTCCTCTTAGATCCTATTTCCCATGAGCTTTTGTGTCATGTCAGTTCCAAGACCAAACATTTATAGTTTCTCTCTCCTCTTGGGTTTGGCAGTGATCACTTTACAATGCGTGTGCGTATTGGGCTTGGGGATATTTTACTATTGTTATGGCTTCAGGGATTCCTACATTCCCTAGCTGACCCTTTTTAGTTTGTTTAGGAACATCTTAAATGTGTTATATAAACATGCAGATGTATAATTCTGCATATTATACAAGTTTCTCCCCGTGGGGAATAGTCTTCATATCTCTTGATTTTCTTACTCTGAAACTGACGTTAAGACATATGATAATAAGTTTGATGTAGTAGCACATATCTGTAATTCTAACACTAGGTGAGCTGAGGCAGGGTATCCTGTGTTTGAGGCAATCCTGGGCTACACAGGGAGTTCCAGGCCAGCCTAGGCTACATGGTCAGCTTCCATCTGAAAAGAACAAAATAATAGAACTTTTCAACAGAAAGTGATGGTGTTATCACTATCCTAGAGCCCAGACAAGCTGCGGTCTGTGTATATATAAACCATCTGGGTACTTCATGGACTCTTCTCAATACATGCAACAAATATACCTGAAAACTCACACTGCAGTGGAATCCCAAAGCCTGGGGCACAGCTCAGCCCCACATCCCCTATGTGCCTTGAATTCCATCCTGTCTATGGAAGATGACAAATCAGATTGGCTCCGTCGAACCACACTTTGGATTCCAGGCGTTTATTGTCCATAGGATAAATGGCTATGTCATCTAGCAATGTTCAGATGCCTCTAGAAAGCAAATTAAATATGAACACTTTAAACTATTTATTAAAATGCATCCAAAAGCCTGCTGGCCAACAATGCTTTGCATATGTCCTTTAAAGAATGGGCATTATTCAAGAAGCTGCCCTGAACCTGTTTCGTCCTGTGTTGATGTGCATGCTAGAAAATAGAATGAGACATGCTGCTTTTCAGAGAGTTATTGTTATTATTTCTTAATGTGTGTGTGTGTGTGTGTGTGCATTTTCATATGAGTTCAAGTGCACATACAAGGCGAGAGACATCAGATGCCCCTGGAGCTGAAGACGCAGATGGTTGTGAGGCACTCTATATGGGCACTGAGAATCAAACTCAACTCAAATCCTCTGCCAAAGCAGTATGTGTTTTTAATACTAAATAATTTCCCTAGTCCCCGGTTATTTGTAAGCTCGCTTGCTTTCTTTGGGACAAGGCCTCCCACCGGCTTGCAGCTCATCACGTGGGTTAGATAGACTGGTCAGTGAGTCAGTGACCTCCAGGGATGGACTTCTACTCCATCTCCACAGTGCTGGGACTTCAAGCATGCACCACCACGTCTGCCATGGGTTCTACAGACCGACAAGGTGACCCTCAAGCTTACATGGCAAGGTCTTTACAAACCAAGTCATATCCCCAGCATGGAAGCAGCATTCTGAGGAACTGCATAGCTGTGACATCTGGTGTGGACAGACTTGAAACCTTGCTCCCATGGAAGTGTCGCCTTGGAACGTGTGGTAGACTGGGCTGCAGCTCCCAAGACCTGGGAAGGTCCTCTAGTTGGGCAGGATGCTTTAGATGCCAGACACGTTACTTCCCTGTTAGAGTTTCTCTCTGCCACGGAAGATTTTTCACCCATGACTACTGCTCCCTCAGGCCCCAGTATTTCAGGTGAGACTCAAACGACCTGTGTAAATCACTTTGATAAGTTTGTAAAGCACTCTGGCGTCTTTGGGCAGGAAGCTGTTAAAGAAAGATACCTTCGTTACGGTTTACAAAACCATTTCCACAATCTGTTGGTTCAGTCCTTTGGGTCAAGTTCAAAAGCAGAAGTGGGTAAAACATCCTGGGAATGACTGCTGCAAACGGACATCATCCCTGTAATCGAAGGGCATGCTTCAGTCTGTTCCATTCAACACCTCTGATGTTAAATCTGTACCCTAAGACTGTCTTAATTGACCATAAAAAAGACAATTGAAAACACAGGGTTTGTTCTGCACCTACACAACGCTATCGCCATGGCCACCAAATTAGGCCATTTCGCATGGAGCATCCTGGCCGAGTTCTGTGTAAGCTGTCTCAGGGCGACATTTTATCAACTCATTTCCAAAAGAGCAACAGGCTAGTATGTGAATTAGGATTCAGTGTGAGTTTCAACTGTTACACAGTGTAAAAATTTAACACATACCCTGTTCTCCATTTCCGAGGAGTGCCGAACAAGAGTGTTTGTACACACTTTTCAGGAAATTTCAACCAGACCTGCGGAAGCTCCCAGGGGAACCCTTTGACGTCATCACGTTTGATGATATTATGAATAACTAGCTCAACAAATTTCAGAGGGTCTGGCAGATGAGGTGCAACGATGGCTCTGGAGAGGAGACCACAGCTCAGCAGCCCTGAGATTCCCTGTTGCTCCTCCGCTCTCTCAGAGCTGCAGATACAGGGTGTGAGGTTTCATCCCCTGAACCAGCAACCAGGCCAAGGCCAAGAAGTTTTCCTGCATTGCACTGCTCAAGATTCAAAAGATGATCTCCCCCACACCTGATGTGGGAGTGTCATATATCAATCTGTTGATTTTATTGGTTAAGCAATAAAGAAACTGCTTGGCCCTCATAGGTTAAAACATAGGTGGGAGGAGTAAACAGAACAGAAGGCTGGGAGAAAGAAGCTGAGTCAAAGAGTCGCCATGATTCTCCCACTCCAGGCAGACGCAGGTTAAGATCATTCCTGGTAAGCCAGCTCGTGGGCTACAGCAGATTATTAGAAATGGGCTAATCCAGGTACGAGAGCTAGCCTAGAAGAGGCTAGATAGAAATGGGCCAAGCGGTGTTTAAAAGAATACAGTTTCCGTGTAATTATTTCGAGTAAAGCTAGCCGTGGGGGCGGCTGGGTGCCGGGGACGCAGCCCCGCCGCTCCTACTACTACACCCACCTGGGGTTTTTTTTGGACCCTATTTTCATTTACAATTTCGTTAGCATTTTAATATTGCTATTGTTATTGTGAAGTTTTCTGGTTGGAGGGCGTTGCTCATATAATGTTACTTGTATATGTATTGTTTCAGGGTTGACCATTTGGTATGGAATAATCAATCAGGGGACTCTTCTTAGGGGAGCACTATTGCTCTTGCTCTAAGTGTTCCTTAGTAGCTCACAGTTCTTTGTCTGGGATTGAGAGTACATGAGATGTTCCTCATCCATGCCAAAATGTCTATTGGTGCTGCCTTTGTTCAGGTCTTGTTTAGGCTGCCTTGTTGATGAGACTTCATGGATGTGGCTCCTCTCTCATTTCCAGGAGACAAGTTGTCACAGAAATCCCTGTTCTTTGACTCTTACCATCTTTCTGCCACCTCTTTCATTGTGATCTCTGAGCCTTAGGTGCAGAAATTAGTGACCCCCTGGGTCTGGTGAGGTCAAGGATCTTGGTGGAGGACCTACAACCACCATTTTACTCAAAAGGCATACTCCTTATTCTATACCTGCAGGTGAGGATAGATGTCAGCCTTCATCAAAGAGGAAGTCCCCTTGCCTTGCAACAGATGCTCCCCATCACATGCAGCTTCACAGCTGCAGCAGCTTTCTCTGGGGACCCTAAACCTCTTCTGGATGAGATAGTGTGACTTTGTTAAGGACTGGCTCCTTTGGTGAAAGCAGCATTAGCAAGGATCACAGCGGGGACACTCGCAGGCAGATGGGCTGAGCACAAAATGACCAACGCTACAGTTAATGAACAGATCACAGTGGACTACCTGCCTGCTCACCATGCTGAACTTTAAGCTCCTATTCCATGTCCCCTGGAAAATGGAGGCAGTAATACTCACTGCAAAGCTAAGGGCATCTTTCTGCAGGCCGTCAGGACTGAGGTTGCATATGGGGCACTCGGATGCCCACTTTAGGTTGAGGGCTCTCACCATTGGTAATGAGGGAGGGGACATAGCAGGGAACCAGCTGTGGGACAGTTGTGCTGTTTGGCAGCCAGCTCTGGAATACAATAGAATCTCAGTCATGGCAGTAAGGAAGCAGCGACTTCCTCTTTCACATCTGCTGAGCAACCTGCACCATCTTCACAAGCGCTGCCTTTCTCCTCTGATGTCTGCTTTTCTAGAATTTGAACTTAAACATTGACAGTGATGGTGTCTACCCATGCCTTGGTTCCCCGACCCCAGCCGAAGTGACTCTGAGCTTGGTCCTTAGCGGTTCCTGAAGGGTTAAGCTCCAACTGTCTTGTACTTAACCATCTCACCCATACCAGCCTGACTAGCAAGTTCATTTTCTTTCCCCTCCACTTCCCTCTTATCCACCCATATACCCCCCCACATAGCTCACAAATACCCAGTGGGCTTTAGACCACTGAATCAGGATCTGAGTTCATTTATACAAATACATGGCAGGAAGAAAGATTGAGTTATGGCTCATGGTTCCCATCCATGGTCAGATGACTCTGTTGTTTCTAGACCACAGGTTGCTCGTGTTGCATCATGGTAGAAGGACGCAGCGGAGTAAATCCATTCATCTCATGGTGACCAGGAAGCACAGAGCATCAAAGGAAGGGTCAGTAAAAGATGCAGTCAGTTAGAAGAGCAAAGCCTGGTCCATATTGGGTTAACCAAGGTGGGAGGGTCCCCCTGAAATCTGGGTGACACCATTCTATGGCCTGAGGTCCTGGGCTGTTTAGAAAGGAGGAAGCGTGCTGAGCACTGGAATTCTTCCCTCTGCTTCCACATACAATGTGACCAGAAGCCTCCTCTTCCCACCACTGTGACCTTCCACAGGACGGTCTACACCCTCAAACTGAGTCAGATTACACCCTCCCATAGTGTGTTTGTGTCAATCATTTTGTCACCGAAGCAACAAGAGAGGTAACTACTATATCAAGTGGTCAATTTTCTTCTGAGAGTTTTCCCCATCTCTAAATGGTGAATTATGAATCACTATTGCAAAAATTCATGAATTCATCAATAGATTGATTCCAATTAATTTCTACTCAAGAATTAATCCATTTGGGAATTCCTAGAAGTCCCACATCATAATACTGCTATACTTGTGGACCAAGAGTCAACGTTTGAGTACAGACACTCCAAACAGAAACCACAACAGGGACCTAAGATAAGACAACCCTTCCTTCTTAGACACACCCAAGGGCTATCACTGTATCATGCCTGTGCCTCAATTTACTCATTCATGGCCTCTGCAGCACATTTACCTTTAGCCCTGTCCCCAGAGCCAGCCTCATGTGTGACTTTTGATCCACATGAATAGGCAGTCTATGAACATCACTCACCACAGGCTCCTGTGCCATGCATGGCCTGACTGGCTACAATCTTTTATCCATTATAGCTCTGGGCCAGGCCAGAGAGTCAGACAGCAACCCAGATCTGAGAAAGGGAGGATCTCAACCTCAAACTCATAGCTGAAAGGACACAGGCACCTGTATGCCTGGCCACATCCACACCCACGCCTGTTCTAGTTAGCCAGCTGGTCCTGAAGCCCAAAACCTCTCCACATGGAATTCCTCTCCCCTGTAGGTATGCCTTCTACCCTTCAGAACAGCATGCTAGACTTGAATTCAAAAAACACTATTTAGACTCCATTCAACACTCTTTAAATTTTTAAAATATTTCTATCTACTTTCTACAAATTTTAAATTTTTGATTAAAATCAACATTTACTCAGAGTGTCTTACTGCTCAGTGTGGATGATGAGATTGCCAGTCTCGTGTTTTTGAATTAGGGCTAAATACAGATTTTATAATGTTGAGACAACAAACATGAAGAGAGACAGCTTTTAGACAGCGCTCTCCTTAAATGCAATAATAGAAGACACAAATTACAGTTTTCTTCTTCCCAGAGGTCAACGGAGTAAACTCAGCTAACAGTAGTTTAATCAAATTATTTTATGTACATCGTTGTCTTTCTTATTAATCACTTATTTTCTTAAAGAAATGTTTTGACCAAGAAGAGCATTCATTCTGCAGCAAAGGACCCCACTTGCTTAAGAAGTTGGCCAATCTATACTCATTCATACATAATTTAATAAATGTCTAAGCTCCATTTATGCATTGTATGGGGCCTATGTGTGTTTTAGGCTGGAATGGGCTAGGGAAATTTATTGCGTCAAATTTAGTTTCTGTGGACTGAGATGGAAAGCTTCTGTAATGCCAAGTTCAACTGGCCATTTAAAGAGATAAAATGGACAAGCCTGCAGAAGGCAATGCCTTGACATGAGAGGCTACGTTTGGATATGGCTCACAGGGACAAAGGGAAGAGGCAGAAGGGAATGAAGGATGGAGACTACTTCCACATGTATCCACAGTAACGGCAGGATGGGGCCTCTAGGGAGAGCAGAGACAGCTTCTGAGTCAAGGAAGAAAGAACAGGGGCTCTGGCACTGTCTTGGGAGGAGCTGGTTAGACCAGGGTTGAACCGTGTGTTGTGAGCATATGGGGAATGAAGTCTGTCTGTGCAGGGGGGTCCAGCCAGGGGGGATGTCTACAGCTCCATACCCTTTGAAGGGCCCAAGAAATGAAATAGGCTGGAGAAGTGTCAGCTCAGGGGGCGGTATATCATGGGGTTGTTGGGAGTATTTAGAACTAAAAGTTAGGAATTCGAGCCAAGAACTGGGCCATTGATTTGAGGAGCTTTAGAAGAAATTGTTATCCCAGATGTCCATATCACATCCTGCTCCTAACTTTTGGGGGGCATTGTCCACCTGAACACACCCTTCACCCCACTCACTGCCTCACTGGATGAAGGTCAGAAGCTGGCAAACTCAGGAGCTCCAAGTCTCGTAGCATCCTTGGCCTTCTGGATAGGGATGGGCACCCTTGCTCCTTGCCTAAGGAGATGGTGGGGTTTTCAAAATCTCATTCTTTTAAATTTGCATCTCCCAAACCAAGAGGCAATCCTTTCCCACAGAGTGAATCAGGCTGGAAACACACAGAGAGTAGGATGCGTGTCATGTGGCCACTCAACGACAGGGCAACCCACTTAGGGGTTTGAGTCTCAGAGCCTGGGAGACTCTTATACGACAGAACAAATTTTCCAGCAGGGCTTATCCTTCAGATTGGAGTTTAATGAAACAACAGCTAACACCAGAGGCTTATGCAGAAGAACTGGCAGACCCCAGGGAGGCCCTGGCCCGTCTGGGGAAGATATTTACCTAATAAACCATGAATAAATAATAAAGTCTAAGTCAAGGGATGCAGAAGACAAAGGTGAAGGCTGGGTGAGGCTTTAAAAGCTAGTCCATGTCTTGACATGTGTTGCACATTGTTCCTGTAGAAACACAGTCACAGGTCAGACAAAAGCATACATGACTGCTCACAGCTCGGAGTATGAGCTGTATTAGGTCATGCTATGTAATGGCAGCAATATCCTCAGCTGAGGATGTCAAACAAACACTCATTTCGTGCTGCTCTCTCTGTTTCTCCATCTCTGTTTCTCTCTCTCTCTCTCTCTCTCTCTCTCTCTCTCTCTCTCTCTCTCTCTCTCTCTCTTTCTCTCTCTCACTCTCTATTGTGATTACATATATGTTACTCTGTGTGTGTGGCATGTGATTTTAACCTCACTTTGAACCTTTCTTCAGAGTTGTGTATGACCGAGGGAGTGGTAACACCGGCAAGCAGAGAATGTTTTCCTGAAGAAAACATATTCATCACTGGAGTGGGATGTCAGTGTGAACACGTGACAGATGAGGAAGGCTTGGGTTCTGGCAGGATTTTGACAAAAGGATCCTCTCTGTCAAAAATACTTGTCTTAGACAATACAATAGATAGATGTGGCTAAACGGAATCTCCTGGGGCGTCTGGAATGTTCTCCCAGGAATCCAGTGGAGAACAAGGTGAGGGATTATAAGGAGCTCCTGAAGACCATCCCATCCTCCTTCAAACCACTGCTTGTACATGCCTCTGCTCCTTTCTAATTTCTTGACTCAACTTCAACTCAAAGAAAAATTATCCACAGAACTAGGCAGTCATTGCAGTTGTGATGTATGCAGAGTGTGGCTTCTTCCAACTGAAATACTATCAAAGTACAAGAAGACAGACAAACGGGCACATTCCCATACCCATCATTAAAAATACATTTTAGGAAGCTAGGGTTGGCATATAAGAGAGAACATGGGACGGTTGTCTTTGTGAGTCTGGGGCACCTAGCTTACAATAATGGAAATGTTTTCCAGATTCATCCATTTCCCCACAAACTTCACAATTTTATTTTTCCTTGCAGCTAAACAAAACTCCATTATGTGTGCTCTTCACGTTTTCACTTAGCATTCACTAAGCTGGCTCCACTCCCTTGTTTGCTGTGACTAGAGCAGCATGCGGGTCAGAACATGGATGAGGTGATATCTTTAGGGTAGGAAATCATGTCCAATAAATATAGGCCCAGAAGTGGAATAGTTGAATGGTATGGTTTGGAGATAGGATCTCACGTATCTGAGGCCTTCCTTGACCTCATTATATAGGCAAGAATAAACATGAAGTCCTAAACCTCTGGCCTCTACTTCCCAAGTTGTGGGATAACAGTAGTGTGCCCTCCACACCTGGTTCTTAAAGTATAGTATCCTCATAGCATTGAATACAGTGCCAGATACCCCAGAGATGAAGCTGGTGGGGAGGAGATATGGTAGAATTCTCCACCTGTGAGTCCCGCCATTTGTGGGGTGTTTATGGAAGCTGCAGAGGCTCCAAGCTTCCCCCTGAAGAATTGTTGGCATGAGTTTCAGGGAGTCAGGAAGGAAACCCTAGCAAGAGTCAAAGTGCAGTAATTAGAGTCAGAGCTTACAGAACATTGGAGCTGTGGGCGAAGCCATGTTCACCAAGTTCAAGTGCTGCCCCATTCTCATGGGAAATTACAGTGCAGATGGTACAGTGACCCGCTAGCCACGCTGTCCAGCTGGTCTGAGCAGACAGCAGCTCAGACCACACAGACTCCCAGTCAAACCTGCTTCCTGCTCCATCGTGCCTTGATCTGGAAGGAGGCTTGAGAACCAGAGACATAGGGCAAAGAGCACAGTGCACATCTATGAGCCTGCGACTGTACAGAACTGTGATCATTCACCTGGGAAGCATCTGCCACTTCCCCATTGTCTTTTCATAATGCCTGACCCAGAACAAGAAGACTAGAGAGTCAAGGGGTGGGGATTAATGGCAGCATTCAAGGGAAGATTCAACATCTCCTAACCAAAATAGAAAGTCATCATTTTAACCTCTCTTTGAAGAGAATATTAGAGACTAAACATAAAGCCACCTGTAATGGCTTTGGATGTCAACATGTCTGGAAGAACCATCATTTTAAAAAGCCATCTCCATTCTGTCTAGACCTAACATATATCAGGGTTAGATAAAGTCATGATTGACAAAGGTTTATAGTTATTATGAAAGATGCCAAGTTATATTTAGGTCTTTTTTTCAAATCTTTAATTGCTTATCACCTTTGAAAATATCATAATTAACATGAGTTAATTTATGTGCTTAAATATTTTAGTGGCAGGTTATAATTTTAATAGAAAATGAAGTTCGGAAGAAAACCACAGGATTCCATAACTTCTGTGGGAAGGGAGTGTTATGTAGGTGAGGTAATAATGAAAAAGACATGATAGATAAAAGATAGACCATAGGTATATAAATTAAGGATAGATTATTGATCTATATATGAAATAGATGATAGATAAGATAGATAGATAGATAGATAGATAGATAGATAGATAGATAGATAGATAGATAGATAGATATGCATAGACGGTAGGTGTTAGGTGATATATAGGTATATAGGTAGATATTATATAAGATGATTAGATGATGATGATGATGATAATAGATAGATAGATAGATAGATAGATAGATAGATAGATAGATAGATAGATAGATAGAAAGAAGAAAGTAAAGTTTGGAAGAAACAGGCAGGATTCTATAACACACACATTTATTGCACATATATATATATATACAGACATATATGCTGGGCTTCAGAGTTGTCCTAACTATGAGGACTTCAAAATTCCACATCACCTCTTCAAGCCTCCAGGTGGGTGTTTATGAAACAGGTACATTAAGGCTTACATTATTATCTACTGCCATTTCTAATGCTCTGATAAAATAACCTAGCAAAAACAACTTAGGGGGAAAGGGATTGATTTTAGCTCACAATTATAAGTTATGGTAAATCAGTGTGGGGAAGTCAAGGAATTTGTAACTTGAGCTAGCCATATCACACCCATAGTTAAGAGCAGAGAGAAATGGATGTGTTTGTCTCTGCCCAAATCACGGGATGCAAACCAAAGGAATGATGCTACCCACAGTGGATTGTGGATAGTCAACAAACGCTATTAACACCACCCTCCATAGACATACCCATAGGCCAAGCAGATCTATACAGTCCCTCAAGGTGAGTGTAAGCTGCATTAAATTGACAAAACCAGCTGTCACACTCAATACTCTAAGGATCATTCAGACATGTTATTCTAAAACCCCTACATGTGTGCTACATACAAAGGGTTCTTTCCATTTTTCTGTCTGCGCTGCTCTTGAAGAGAGAGAAAACACGTTACCATCTGGGATCCAAGCAGAAAGTTCCCAGGGCAGAAGTATCTTTCAATTAGCCTTGAGGGAGAAAACGAGAAAGGAACCAGGAGAGGAGACTGCTGAAACCACGAGGTAGTGCTCATGAGTGGCCAGGTCCCCTGAAGACAGCCTCTTGCTAAGAACAAACCCCCACTCTCTGATTTCCATACTAGTGTAGGCAGCCCGTGCTGAGATGTATGGTGCCAACGTGACCCCATGTAGAGGTGTGAAGCTCCAGTCAAACAGAGGATCTGGATCAGAGATTTCACTGTGGGTTCTCAGGTCACCTTGCGCACCTATCCAAGAATGGGCCCCAGTGGGTTATCCAGGGAGCCGGTCAACAGAGATTCATCCCTCTGACTTCCTGTCATAGGTTAAGCTTCCATTACTCCTTATAGGTTCTGATTAAAACTGCTAGGAAAGAGCCGAAAAAGATGTTAGACGGCATCTAGACTGAAGAAAGGGTTCAACAGATGACTGCCCTGAAGGCAAAGAGAGTGGTGTTGACTCCAGTGTCTTTGCTTAGCAAAGACCCCCAAGCTTATCCAACTTCAGTCTTTCACTGATGGATTCTTGCAACCCACTAGTGATAACTCAGAGTGAGTACACCCTCTCCCTGCCACACCACCCAAGGCCATATTCCTCTAGCTTTCTTCTTTGTCTTCCCTCTTCTCTCCTTCCTCTTCCTTTCCTCTCTTTTCCCTTTCCCCTTCCCTTCTTTACCTTCTTTCTTCTCACCATTTTGGTTAGTTTCTACAGGGTCTCTCTATGTTGTGCCTGCTGGCCTTGGATTCCCAATCCTCCTGCCTCAGTATCCCCAGTGCTATAATGGTAATTACAGCTGTGTGCTTCTGGATCCAACAACTCTGCCTTTCAAGAGCACAGTCAAAGGAGAAGATGGGTTGACATAGAGAAGTCTTCCATGGATGGACTCAAGGGGAAGGAGGACCGAGCAGGCTCTGCACGGAAGGTATTTCAGCAGCAGCAATGAGTGCAGAACTGATTAATGACTGGGTACAGTTGTAAAGGCCTAAGAACAGACACTCGAGAGAGAGCAGTGGAGGCTGAGGCGGAGGAGCCACGCGCATCCCAGGTGAGAGGAGTAAATAAAACCCAAGGAAAGAATGAAAATGAGAATTAATCAGAAGTGTGCTGAGCCGTGGCACTGCCAGGCACAATCAGAGGGCTTCTTAATTGCTTGTCAGAGACCGGTGCATCTTGGCAAAGTGTTCCTCAACTAATGCGCACAGAGTTTTTTTCCCCCTTAACCCGGCTTCATTTATCATGATTAGAAAACAAGTCAAAATTGATTTCTGTTTATTTTAGGCGTCAAGCCCCCGGGGAGCTTTTCTTCCCAGTAGGTTTGACAATTTTGAGCTTGGTAGGGGAACCCCCTCCAGGCATAAAGAACCACTTCAATGTTGCTTCAAGCAGGTGTGTGAAGTTCTTGGGTCTTACAAAATGCGCCAGTCTCTTGTGCTTTTACAAGTGGCCTCCCACGCATGCACATGAGCCTTGTAGGCCGCTCTTTCCTACTTTAAAATTAGCACATTAAGGGCAATTTGATAGGACGGTGGCTCAAGGTTTAGCATCAGACCCGTATTTGGTTTTCTTAGTTCTGCTGTCTCGTAGTCCTCTGACCTTGGGTGTCACTTGCTCCCTAGTCATGCCCCATCTTCTCCCTCTCTCTGTCTCTCTCTCTGTCTCTCTCTCTCTCTCTCTCTCTCTCTCTCTCTCTCTCTCTCTCTCTCTCTCTCGCACACACTCAGACAAATACTCTATTACACCAAGATTTTAGAAATCGGGTAACTCATGTCTGAAGGGCTGAAGGAGATTCCTAACTTGGGTCCCCACGTTGCCTGCAAACGAGCTGTGACAAGAACAGAAGGACAATGTCGATGACACATCACACAGTTTTTTCTTGTTCAGACACTTTTATCCCCCAAACAGACTCTAAGAGATCATGTTTTCTTTCTGGAAATGTACCCACACAAACAACAACAAAATCAATACACATCTCGGCCAAGCAAAGCAGCCTTTGAGGGGTATTCGCGTGAGCACAGACATGGGAAGCTCCTCTGCACTCTGGGCTTCTGGACCGATCTTAGACCCACATCCTCCACAGGATGGGACTTTGATCCTGGGATTCCTTGCTCAGGACTTCACCACGGCTTTCAGATAACACTCATGTCTAATACCTAACTCCAAACCTGCCTCTACCCTAGGGGTTCTTGTCAAGGAGGAGAAGACCAATGCTTCCTTATTGTTCCATGCAAAAGTGAGAGCCAGACAGATCAATGACCTGCCCTGGTGCCCATTTCTCCACACTCGCTTCTTGACTTCTCATTTCTACTTTCATTTCTCCAGTGTCACTTCAAGGGAACTGCTCTCTCTCTCTCTCTCTCTCTCTCTCTCTCTCTCTCTCTCTCTCTCCCCTTCCCTCCCTCCCTCCCTCCCTCCCTCCCTCCCTCCCTCTCTCCCTCCCTCCCTCTCTCCCTCTCCTCCTTCATCTTTAATCTCTTCCTCTCCATTGACTAATTCCTAGAAGCTTACAAACAAGTTCAACGCTTATTTATGCTGGAAATAAGACAACAAGTTCTCCTCATCTCCCCAACCTTGCCTTCTCAAGGCTGCTCTGCTTTCTGAAGGCACCCACTTCTGCTTGACTCCTCTGTATCCTGCCCGAGAACATCCCAGGCCTTGGCCAATGAACTTGGTGCCTCATCTGCTTACTGAAAATCTTACAGCAAAGATCATCAATAACCAAATAAAACTCAACTCCAGAGGGAGCCGGGTTTGTGTGGCCTGGCTGTGGTATGTTATTTATTTATTTTCATTCTCTATGTAGCTGAAAATGAACCACAGTTTGGACAAGACACTGTTCCCCCCGCCCAATCTCTGTTCTTCATGCCCATCAAATGGAAAACAGGGGCTCTGGGGAAATGGTTCAGACAGCAAACTGCATGCAATTCAAACATGAAGACTTGAGTTTGGAGCCCCAGCACCCATGTTAAAAAAAAAAAAAAACCTCAGTATAATAACAGGTGCCTGGAATCCCAGTGCTGGGGACAAAGAGGATCTCTGGAGTTTGCAAGCCAGCAGGATCAGTGAGTGACCCCGAAAGCAAGACAAAGAAAGAAACTTGACATTGATCTCTGACCTCTAAGCAGATACACACATGTGCACATGCACACATACACACATATGTACCCACACAAACAACAACAAAAATCAATACACATCTCGGCCAAGGGAAGCAGGGGTATCTGCGTGAGCACAGCTATGGGAAACTCCTCTGTGCTCTGGGCTCCTGAACCAATCTTAGACCCACTTCCTCCACAGGATGGGACACATGTATACACATACACACATGCACACATATGTACATATATGCACACACATATATATGCATACAACTATATGTATATATACACACACACCACCCACCTGTAAGCACAGCCTCATTCATTCCAGAGCTCTGAAATTAGAGCTTACACTGGATGATAAAAGAGACAGGATGTTCGTTATCATCAAACAGACATGAGGCTGAGCTGTAGACAACACAAGGCTTCTGAGAGCTAAGTGCTATTTTATGAGACCTCTCAATTTGGAAGCACAGTGCAGATAAAACACGCCACCGGTGTAAGCCACTGATGTATCGTGTTGTTAAGAACAATGAATTATTAAAAGGATAATCTTTTAAACACCAAGAAATTGTCTTCTAGTGCACTCCAGGGGCCATGGGTAAATGCATTACGCCTACAAATTCATGCTACTCTGGCTGGAATTTACCAAATCACCGTGGTGTACACCTGACGTCATAGACTTATCTTTGTCTGGATTACAGTGGGACCATGGGGACTGAGTGTGGAAGAGGTAAAAGGTCATTCTGCCCTCTGTTTCTATTTACACCTGAGAAGATGGGGCTGAGCCATTTAGATAGCTCTTTCCAAAAGGACTCAAAACCCCAGCCCACCAGTGTGATCTCCCAAGAGTCTTTGTGATAATTTATCTTATTGTCAATTTTTGATAGCATTTTAGAATTGCCATGGCAGCAAAGATCTATAAGGGAGTTTTCTAGATTGTGGTACTTATTGCAGGAAGGGCCATGCTAAAAATGGGCAGAACCGTGCCATTGTCTGTGGACCTGGACTGGATCAAAAGGAGAGAGGGAGGCAAGCCGCATCATTCACCTCTCTTCTTACTGTGAATGTGATGTGATCACTTGTCTCACATCCCTGATGCCAAGGCTTCCTCACCATGATAGATTACACCCTCAAACTGTGAACCAAAGTAAACCCTCCCTTCTTTTGTCAGGGCCACAAGACCAGCAACTAATCCAGCCTTTGTTTTTGGTCCCTCCATAAGTCCTCACCTGGCGGAGATATCTCAGCAAATTTCCCCCTTCTAAGACAACCAACAGTCAAATCCTGAACAAAGTCAATGCTTCCCTTCAGTCAGTAAGTCTGGCACTAGTTTGAGATACAAAGTTTCAACTCAGAGTTTGGTCTCCAAGCCTGACACTACCTCAAACTCATCCCCAGACACTGGGGTACAACCTCTCTTCACATACACAGTCACCCACAGCACTGCCCCCGCCCCAGCATCTACAGACAAAGTCCCCATGGCTGCACACTTTCTCCCTGGTCCTGCGGTCACAGCTCTGTGTTCTCAGTGTCCCCTGCTCCCACAGCCCTTCTCTCTGTTCAACATATCAGAGCCTAGCAAGAGAATTCTAATACAGACCATGTCACATGAATGTTTCAATTATCTAAGAGCATCATTAAAAAGTAAAATCAAACATTTTCGATAATGATGGAATTCATCTTAATAATATATTTCATTTAACTTTGTATAGTCAAAAATCATTATTTTATATAACATAGAAACTATCATGAGATTTTTTAAAAAATGTCCTTTTCTATACTATGTCTTTGAAGCCTGCTGTGTGTTTTATGTTCCCCCCGCCCCACATCCCAGGATAGTAGCCATACTTAAAGAACACAAGAGCCCCATTTGCTTCTCTGGGTTGGACAGAGCAGACAACTGTTTTACTTGCCTTTTTTGCTGCTGTGATAAAATACTCTAACCAAATACGGCTTAGGGCAACAGGGTTTCGTTTGGCTTACATTTCCAGCTCATCATTTCAGGGGAGTCAGGGTATGAACTCAAACAGCTAGTCACCTCATAACAGTTGAGAACAAAGAGTAATGACGTAGCCTTGCACGATTGCTAGTGTTTGGTTAGCTAGGTTTCTTTGGTCATACACACTTATTGCGGCCTAGCCATACATGGTGTGGCCCACATTCCAGTGGGGTTCTTCCTACCCCACTGAACAGTCAAGATAGCCCTGCGCAAACACACCCACAGGCCAACCTGATCTGGAGAATTCCTCAGCTAAAACACTTCAGATGAGTCTAGATGGTGCCAAGTCGACAGCTGAACACTAACCAAGGGAACAGCAAATACCTCAGTGATGGGAAGATGAATTGTTCTTCTGTAGCTCAACATCCAAAAGGTGCAGGACAAATGTGCACCGATCACATGAGCGGTGGTGAAAGAAGGAAGGATGAAGGATGCAAAGTCATGAGGTTCATCTTGGTTACCTGAGCCCAAATCAACTCCAACCTCTCTGCCCCTGGCTACTTCTGAGGACCCGGAACTGTACAGTATTGAGTCATTGTGTACTGACAATGGGCTGTTAGGGAGTTTGAGACCAGACACTACATCTGCTTAGCCTCAATGGAGCCTTGCTTTTCTCATCTATGAGACGGAAGTGGACAACAGTAGCACCTAGGGATGCTGTGAGGACTAAGGAAGGGATAGCAGGTAAGCCACATAGCCCATAATAGGGTAGCTAGCAAAACTAAATGCATTATTTGAAAACCCAAGTAAGAGCCGGGTAGCGATGTAACATGAATAATAGCACATTTACTTATTCACCCACTCACTCATTTCTTCATCATTCATGCACAGAGCTAGCATTTTTTGCCTACCCTTGTGGTGACCGTGAGAATGCTCTTCTAGATCTTTAATGAGTGTGGACCACAGGCTCAGCTGCTGAAATTAATTCTTGCCACATTTTCTTAAATGTCCTGTTCCCCACAGGCCACTCTCAACCAGTGGCTTAGTGAAGCAGGTCCACCCAGGTAGACTCAGAACACTCTGACGGGTGACGTTGTCTCAGGGACTGACAATAAGGCTGGTGTTGCTGAGAACTGCAGAGACCTGACGCCATCCTGCTTCATCTTGCCCCATCCTCCTCCTTTCCTGGGGCCACGACTCTCCCTACTTCTCTGGACTCCTTCCTCATCCTCTAAGAAATCCCAAGCTATTCAATTCTGTTCTAGGCCCATTTTTGAAAAGGATGCCTCAGCAGGTAAAAAGGCACCTGCTACCAAGCCCAATAACTTTAGTTTGACCCTCAAGACCCACATGGATTAAACAGGAAAGAGACTCCTACTTGCTGTCTTCTGACCTTCACACATACAATACAGTGCAAAGCATGTGTGTATGTATGTGCACATATACCCAACATATAAATAGATTTTTTTAAATAATAAGAGGACTCAGAATGACCCAATTTATAATTCAATTGACACAGTTATTGAAGGGGCTGGAAATGCATCAGAGAACAAAGATCAGATCATCAATATCCCCGAAGTCTGCTTCATTTGAAGGAGACATATGAAATGGATAAAAGAATCAGACTGTAAAGCAGGACACAAATAAAATAAAAGAATGGTGCTGTGATAGGTGGATGAGAAAATCCAATGTGGTAGCTTGAGGCCTCGGACCTGGGCAACAAGGAAACTACAGCCATGCTAAGATCTGGCCCAGGAGAAGCATATAAAAATCCCAAGGCAGCAGCACCCTTTTGAGAAAGAACAGTCATTGCCTTCTTCCTAGGCTGTGCTTGACATTTTGACACAAGCCAAGTTTAAGCGAGGAAATTTTAGAGTGTATTTCAGGTAGGAAAGTCCACAAATAACTCATGAACAGCCTGAATATGTGCGGTTAGTTTCATAGTTTGCATTATGCATGAACATCCAGAGGACGCTCTTCAAAGATGTGTGGCCCGTGTCTAGAGCATCACCATTACACTCGCTCGCTTTTCTGTTCTCTCCAGCACTTCAGAGATTGCACGATGCAGACCTGCCTCTCAACTTTGCTGTCTCTCACAGAATGCACAGCACCAACGGCGAGGTAGCCGGTAGCAACTGGACACTGGTGGTCACCAGCTGTAACACAGGGACACTGCGGACGAAGCAGGGAGACCTGCTCACTCCTCTTGTTCAAGATGTTGGAACGAGGAAATCGGGGTGAGCCTGATGATTAGGAGTAACAGTGAGTTCGATTTGGTCCCTTGGATGCTGGGTATAAAGGGCAGAGCTCCGAGCTAGGCAACGGCATGGTTGCATCTGTGTCTCTTTAGCATCCAGGAAAGGTGACTCCAGAGACAGAGAAACAGGACTGCTGTCGCTAGGGCTGGGGTTAGACAGCTGCCAGGGGCTTCTCATAGGGGTAGGGATTCCTTTTGGGGTGATAAGCATGTCTTGAAAGGGGCAGAAGGAATGGTCATAGACTATTCTGAAATCACTAAATATCACCCCATTGTCCATTCTAAAATGGGTAATTTCATATCATATGAATTTCTCCTCCATGGGAAAATGAAGACCAACCATGACTGATACCATCCCCACTCCTCAGTGGCCCAAGGGCTCTACTGGATCACTACCCCCCACTCTACCTTCTTCAGTCCCTTCAGTCACCATGGCTACTATTCCTAGCCTTATCGTTCTTGGTTCTTTTCATCCTCACCAAGGTCTCATGTCATTCTCCTCTCTGCTTACAGCATGCTTCTAGCAAGTGCAGCCCTCACCCTAATTTGATGCCAATATTCCTTGGGCATGACCAAGAGGAGAGGCTTACCATGGCCATGGCACCTAAAGTTTAGCCACTTTCCACCTGCCTCTGCTCCTTCTTGAACTTTCCCTTGGGAATACCATCACTATTGTCACGGGAGCTGTGTTACTACTTTGTGAGCTTACAGCTCTCTCACTGAACCCCAGCAGCCTGAGCATCCTGGCTGCTCCCACGTACACACTGAGGATGCAGAACAAGGCTTTTGGGGTCAGGAGCTCACTCTTGGGTGATGGGACAGAGGAGCGGAGCCTCTGGGTAAAAGTGTGCGCTACTTCCTTCCACAGTGCCTGAGGTCCAAAGGATAATCAACCAATGTGTGTTAAAGCTTGGACAGCGAGATGAAGGGCTGGCTTCTCTGCAGTGGAGAGAACAATGGATCAGGAAGGTGACTGAACTGGAAGAAAGGACTCGGCATCTTGAGGGGGAAACTGAGGAAGGAAGGTTAGTGTTTTCATGGCCGAGGTTCACAAAGAGAAGTGGTTTGAGACAGATGGATGCTTACAGGCCAGCTGCAGAAATGTCCAGGAAACTCTCATGTGCTGACTTCATTAAGCTCTATCCAGCAGGAGAAGAAGTAGCCTGGTCCATCCCTGGCAAGGATGCTCACACCAATCCTAAAATCAAGGATGGTCCTCCTATGTGACAGGTAGCCACCACATCACTTCAAAACACGTGCATCTCCTCAAGCAATAACCCTCAGTGGAAACTAGGCTTTGTAATACACTGATCCTATTTATACATTAGCAATAACTAAAGCCCACAGCTCAACTGAGGCCATGTTTCCCACTACGATTACTCTGAATAGGCACTCCCCTTCAGAGCCAAAAACCAAACCCAGCATGTAGTTAATATTTTCTTCCATGACTGAGGCCTTATTAAAATTGCTCTTATCCATTTATGCATTTCTCTTATTTTAAGCTATGACTGTCAAAACTGCCGCGACCGACACATACGGTCCATATGGTTTCTGAACTACA
Organism: Microtus pennsylvanicus; assembly: GCF_037038515.1. Lineage (NCBI taxonomy): Eukaryota > Metazoa > Chordata > Mammalia > Rodentia > Cricetidae > Microtus > Microtus pennsylvanicus. Next base: position 117,794,272 of record NC_134584.1, on the reverse strand, counting down.
TCAAAAATGGAGGGTTTCCTCCAGATCTTGGACTGTAAAGGGTCTCTTCTCTCTTGCTTGTTTGTTTCCATCTGTGACGAGCAACTGGTATGAGCCGCAGAGACTGCACTAGCCATGCCTAAACTTGCAGGGACTTTGCTGTCTGGACCCTTCTTGCTCCTCTCTCATTCACCGAGAACACATTTCTGAGACAACTCCCGGGGAAAGCATTCAGAGAGACTACTTGTTCCCAGCTTGCAGATTTCCTCGGCGTTGTCTAGGAGAGCCAAACGCGGAAATCTGTTCAGCAATTACTCTATTAAGCTCGATATCTGTGAAAATTAATTATCATGTTTGACACTGGTATAAAATGCCAACATTCTAAATAAAAAGAGCTGAAGGGTTACCAGATTCAAATTCCCAGAACCGCTTGAGTGCTTTTAGTAATTTGGGAAATTCAGTCAACATATTGTTGCACCGAAAAAAAAATGTACTGAGTGTTTCAATTAAGGGTTTTCTTTTCTAACTATTTTTAATTCAATGCTAAATGACAGAAAAACTTGCAGTGATTTCCTCATATATTTCAGGTCCCTTGCCTCAAACTGGTGTGTAATAAAATAACCAAACCATAGTTTGTATACTGAGATGACTCCTTCACCCTTCAAATTAGACCATGTAGTGGCATGACTCACGATTCTACCCAGAAAATGTCACTACCAAGAATACTTTCCTTATGAGAGCTCTGCTTGGGGCAGAAAGCACATCCCTCAGAAAACCCTTTATGAGGGACCTCTTTGTTCAGGGAACACGGATTGAGTTTTGGAAGCAGGCAAATGTCAGCCAGAACTAATCCTTGTGAATAAGCGAGGTGAGACGACAGTGTGTGTGGGTGGGTGGGTGGGTGTGCAGACACGCAAGCTATGTGTATGTGAGAAAACATTAATAGTAGCTAGGGTGCCTTCTCACACAGTGCTTTCTGTCTGCCTCTGCACTAGGTATCACGTGTGTTGACTGTAGTCCTGAGGACTTTGAACGAGAAGGATCGGTCCCCTCCAATGAAAACACTAAAGCACAGAGGCTGAGTAGCTCGCCCACAGCCACAGGGCTCACGAGGGGAGAGCTGAGATTTGTAAGGATGCAGTGGAACCACACTGTTTGAGTTTTTTTTAGCCTCACAATCTTAGCTGGCTGAGCTAACAGCTGCCTGAAAGGGATCAAAACTGTACTGAGAGCCAGTGAGTCCCCAAAGCCATATGGTTCTTCATCTGTACAACAGGGAGAAGCAAGAGCTAAGTAACTTCCAAGTCACACCAAAGCTCTGAGATGTGCTGGTGCTTACGGGTACACACACCCATGCAGGCAGAGACACATACTCACACTGGCTTGGTGGTTCTAAGTGCTCCATCCTCAGGCACCCCTGATTGTGCTGATTACTCACAGGTGAACCCAAAGTATGGCTTGCTCTTTATTTTAGGCTAGAATCACAAGAACAAACATGACTCAGGATGCCTATGGCCTAGGCAATGTCTTAGAGTATGAACATTTCCAGGTTCTACCTAAAAAGTCTTTCTCCCCTCTCTTCCCTCTCTTCCCCTCCTCTTCCCCTCCTCTTCCCCTCCTCTTTCCCTCCTCTCCTCTCCTCTCCTCTCCTCTCCTCTCCTCTCCTCTCCTCTCCTCTCCTCTCCTCTCCTCTCCTCTCCTCTCCTCTCTGTAATAGAATCTCTTGTTTTGAAACTCAGGTTGGCCTTGAACTTGTGATCCTTCCTCTGTATCCATTGCCCTGGGATTTCAAATATGTGCCACTGTGCCTGGTTGGGAGGGAACTTTCTAGTTCCAACAGACTAATTATGCCCAATTGTGTTTGAGCAGCTAGAAGAACAATGGAACAGAGTCCTTGGCGTGACTTTTTAGGAAACCCAAGCCTTGAGCGGTGGGTCATAGTATTTCCAGCCATTTGACTCCCTGTGATGCTCAGTGCAGGGAATCAGAGATAAGGATACAGAAGTCCTTGAGGCTCAGCCTTACAGAGATACCAAGGCTCTCCAATTATATTCTATGAACATTTCTAAAACATACCAAAAGATGATAAGTTTGGTTTGAGAAATGCCGGCGTCAACAAAATCACCACTTTCTTGGAGGAACATTCTCCATATCCAAGAGAGGGATACAGAACACTGACTCTCCAAGTGAGTCCAGGCTTGGAATGCATCTCATCCAGAAACTCAAGGAAGCCAAGCTATAAATTACTGCTGCGGGTTTGGGAACCGTAGGAAGCAATCCTCAGAATTCAAAGGAGTTAGACAACAGCAACACATGCAATGAGAAGCTGTTTCCTTACAACTCAACATCATAGTGATTTTCCCTTCTGGGCTTCAGATGCTTTTGTGCAGATAGAGGTGTGTCTGACCAACAGCTTCACTGAAGAGCAGGTAGGGCAAATGTCCATGCACCTCACTTTCACTGTTTGTAGGGGTACAACTGCATCTATTGACAGTTCCATGACTGAGACCTGAGGTCCCAAAGAGGGATTAGAAGATACTTCTTGAGGGGCACAGCCTCTGCAAGGGTCATGGGTACTGGAGTAAGAAGCCTTAGGCTGGGCATGTTAACACAAGCCTATAATCCCAGCATCCTGGGTACAAAGGCTGGAGGATCAGGAATTTGAGATCATCCTCAGGTATGTGGTGAGTTTAAGGCCATGCTGGGCTACATGAGACCTTGTCTCAAAACAAAAGGGGAGGTTGGGTGGGTGTTGTAGAATAGAATATTTCTTTAACTGTGTAAAGATGGATTTCATTTTTGTGTTGTAGAATAATTATTTAACTATGTAAAGAGTCAAGGTCAAACAGCCACACATCTTCACATAGTTAAATATATGCACCATAAACAAAAGCAACACACCCTTACATAGTTACTAATTATTCTACAACACAAAAATTGAAATACATCTTTATATAGTTACGAAGGATAGGTGGGGCTGGTAGGCAGAAGGAATAAGGAGGGGAATCTAGGCTCCAGAGAGAATGAGAGAAAAAGGGAGGGAGATGCCAGGGGCCAGGTAGCTGGGAAGCCACTGGCCAGGTAGCTGCCAGACAGACAGACATGGCGCAAATAAGAAAGTAGGAGATGCAGAACGAAAGAAAGATAAAAATTGCCAAGGCAAAACATAGATGAAGAGAAACAGGTTAAGATCATTTATACGGGCTAGTGGGGGCAAGCCTAAACTATGGCTGAGCGTTCATAATTAATAATACAAATAATAAGTCTCCCTGTGATAATTTGGGGACTGGTGGTCCAAAAAAGCTTGCTACAAATTGGAGTCTTTAGTTGGCCCTGTAATGTTGGATCTCATAAAGAGACCGGGACTACAAATGGTGGCCAGTCACCAAACATACACTCTTTCTAAAGGCTTTCCACTTTAATAGAGCACAGTCCCATCCCCGACACCGCAGACACTGAGTGGTCCATGGGCTCCTGTCAGGAGCATCTCCATGGGATGGCCTCTCAAGTCATTCATTACCCTCGCTCTGATCACTCCTAGTCTATGGGCCACAACCCATGAAGCAAATTGAACCGCTGTCTGTCTTTGTGGACTCATTACAGCCCGGGCTAATGTGTATCATGTGCCCCTTTACAAAGGTTTCCAAGCTCTTCAAGAGACCATTAGTGGCGAAGCATCGTTGGACACAGAGTCTAAGGCGGTTTTCTCCTGGCGTTAAAGGCAATTCGTGAAGCAGCTTCTTTGCTGTATTTTAAAAGGGAGGCTTCTGGGATAAGAACCACAAGAGGAGGCTTATATAGAAACCGGTCTAACAAGCACAGGTTTAAAGGAAGTACAAAGACAGAAAGTGCACACAAGAAGAAGGACTTAGATGCCATAAAGGAACCGTGCCCACTATTATTCCATACTGTTTTTCTTCAGTGAACAGAATGAACTTGAAATTTAGGACAAGGGACAGATCATAGTGACACAATGAGATTCTTTACGAGGTGGGAGGCAAGGATCATCAGAGGCACTTAGGGGGTGGCGGGAGACCATCCTTGCTTGGCTACCTGTAGGACCGGCTGATGGGGCCAGTGAGCAAACTTCAGACAAACACAGCCGCTACAGAGGAAGATTCCCAACACTGCACAGAGCCTGTGGCTGACTTCAGAAACTTAAAAACAGCAAACTCCAAAAAGTGGGTTTATTAAAAATTCAAATGTTTAAGCCTTCCCTGGTAGTACCACTAGGAAAAGGAAAAGTCAATGTCCCAACAGGGATTGAACAGCAAATATTTATTATAAGTTGCCAACTTTAAGACATGAGAGCAAATTGTGTCAAAATAGATGGCCAAATCCAACCTCGCTGTTGTAAATAAAAACAAGTCAATAAAGTAGCAGGGGCCTCCTGTGTTTTGTCTACTGGGGCAGCGAGTCTTTACAGAGATAATCTTGAGACTGGCAGGCACGCAGGATATTTGGCTGGTGGATCCATATGCAGATGCAGAAAGAACTGCTTTGCTGGGCACCATGGCAATGCCATTAGGTTTTAGAGTGTGCGCACCCTTTAACTAGCTAGTACCTTTCTGGGAATTTAATCTACGGAATGTCCATCACAATGTTATTTAACACAATGGAAATCTGACACATTCTAGATGAATAGCTGTAATAGTTTGGTTGTGAGTGTTTGCACACAGAATATTCCATTTGCCACATAAAATATCTTTCAGCCATTAAAATGCCATTTACAAATGCATTTAAGAAAGGGACTTCAATAACATAAAAATCAATGTATGTATTTATGACCACATTTATAATTATAATATCTATATACTGTATTAAGTATTTCTACAGCTTTTTTCATCAGGTCTTGACAACTCTATTAGGTAAGTAAGAACACAGTGGTGAGGATAGCTAAGGCTTCCTGAGACCATCCTCTCTCTATTCCAGGCATTTTGCCAAGCATCTTATGTGGATTGTATTATTAAATCTTGACAGAATCATATGAGATAGGCATGATTGTTAACTCTTTTCTTGTAAATGCAAAGAGAGAAACCATGAAAACCCAACCAGGGTCAAGAAGAAAGCAAATGGGACAGAGATTTGAATGTACACAGTTCACTGATGAGCTGGTATCCTAACCACTGCAGTCTTAAGTCCTGGCATGAATAGAGAAATAGGGAGAATAGATGGAGAGGGGAGAGAAGAAGGGAAGGAAGGAAGGGTGTTAGAGGAAGAGAAAAGAGAGGGAAGAAAGGAGACAGAAATGAAGGAAGGAACGAAGGAGGGAGGGAGAAAGGGAGGGAAGGAATAAAGGAGAAAGGAATGGAGGGAGGGAAGGAAGAAGGGAGGACAGGAAGAAAGAAGAGATAGAAATGTATATGGCTGAGTATATCAGATGGAAGGAACACTAAACTCCTTTTTCATTTTTAACTGATTCTTTTTACTTTGTGCTCTTCCAGGAATAGCAAACAGAATAGTAAATCTTCTATAATTTGTAACATTTGCTTCTGTAACCAGACTACAAATTGTGATTGTGATTTTTATATTAAAATTAACTAAAAGGCAAAGCAAAAATAGTGATCAAGTATTATGGGCCTTTGTATCCATCTCTTGCAAAAGTAACTTTACAACAGGCAGAGCAAGAACTAAATATCCCCTTCTGCAGCAGTGTGTAGCCCCAAGACCCAGACAACAGCCATCTTCCACAGCAGCAAGAGCCCCAGTGAATACATGCCGGCACTCATTCAAGGCCAGAGGTAGCATCCTGACTGCTACCCAGGAATCTGCAGAGGAGCCCAGCAACAAGCAGAGACATGTGAACAGGATTTTCTCTTGTAAGGAAGGAGCTTTAGACTAAAGCCATATCTGGCTAGGAAACAGTGACTTGGAATTTTTCCCTTTTTTCCACAGCTTTGTTTTCACCTTGTAAGTTGATGACTGAAGGAAAAATAACATGACCACAAGTTTTCAAAGGACTTTCATCCAAAAAAAATTGAACAAAGTTAGGCAGAAAGGCAGAAAGGAATAAAGAAAGGAAGGAAGGAAGGAAGGAAGGAAGGAAGGAAGGAAGGAAGGAAGGAAGGAAGGAAGGAAGGAAGGACTAAAACCCTGTTGGCTAGGGAGAGGTGTGTCTTTAAGGTCGAAGCTGTTTCCAGTGTCATCACTTGACAAACAGGGGAACAGTTTAAATTTAAATGTTAACCCTTTGTTTCAGTGATAACATGCCCCAACAAATGTTCTATCAGTGTTAACTTGAGGTGCATCAAACACCTGCAGCAGGGAACATTGGCAGCAGACAGATCCTTGCCACCTTTTCCCACGTCCCCAAAGGCTTGGAAATTCCAGTCACAGGGCTGTGACTGCTAACTATCTCGCATTGTCTGCCCCCGCAAATGAAGCAGCCTCATTTTCTTACCTGTGGGCTCTCCCAGACACAAGAACTGAATCCCAAACTACATGCCCTCCCCAGGGAGCCTCTGCTGCCTGCAAAAGCCATTTTATACCCACAGATTTCTTCCCCCTGGAAGCCCAGCCTCTGAAAAGTGACCTTATTCTTAAGTCTGTAGGCTACAGAGGTACATCTGCATTACCTTGGAAAGAAAGAGAAGGGAGGTTCAAGGGTGGTACAAACTTGTTCTCACACCAGTGTCTGTGTCTCCTCTCCTCAGCAAACGTCCGCATGCAAGGGGCTCCTCTAGAGTTTTATTCCAGTTTGTTGACTATAATAAATTGTGGTGGTTTGAATGAGAAATGACATCCCCTGCTCTCTGGTATTTGAACACTGGCTCCCCAGCTGGTGGTACCATTTGAGGATGTTTAGGGGGTGCAACCTTGCCAAGGAAGTATGCCCGTGGGAATCTATTTTGAGGCTATCAGCTTTGTACCGCGTTTAGGTCACTCTCTGTTTCATGTTTCTGGTTGAGATGTGTGAGCTTTTTGCTCCTGCTGCCTTGCCTGCTGCTTGCTGCCATTTCTCCCAACAATGATGGGATCTTATCCCTCTGGAGTCAGAGCCATAAGCCCAAATAAACTCTCACTTCCATAAGTTGCCTTTGGTCATGGTGTTTTAGCACAGCAACAGAAATCCTAACTAATAAAACACTCCCAACCCTTTCCAGAATGCATCGTAGGTGTGGCCATTCACCAACGAGGAGACAAAGGTTGTCCAGGATGATGGAAAATTGGAGAGTCAGGATCCTGATCCACATAGTCAGGCCCTGAGGGGAACTTTGAGGCATGTTGCTTTCCTTAAATCCTGATGCTATGTCAGACACAGAGTGAGGACTAGGGATATGTGATGGCCAGAAGGATCAATGTAGGCCATGCCTTCTCATTGCTTTCTAGGGACACCATAATCAATATAAGAGCCTTGCCCATGTTTAATATGCTCCTTATATGTCATCTATCATCTACCTTTCTGTCTGTCTGTCTGTCTGTCTGTCATCTATCTGTCTGGCTGGCATCTATCTATCTATCTATCTATCTATCTATCTATCCATCATCTATCATCTTCTTATATGTGATAATGCTTGTTCTTAAAGAGTATGGACATACGTTGACCACAACATGCCTGTAATTGTTTTAGTCCCCATCCTCCACTTTGTTGGAGGCAGGGTCTTTTCCTTGTTCGCCACTACAGTGCAGAAGGCTAGCTGGTCCACAAGCTTCTAGGAATTCTTTTGTTGATGCTCCCATCTGCCCATAGAACTCAGATTCTACATGTGTACTACCATGCCTGACTTTTATGTGGGTTCTGAGTACTGAACCCAGGTCCTTAAGCTTACACGGCAAACACTTCATCCACCGAGATGACTCTCAAGCCCTGCTCTCTCATTTAGTCATCCCAGTGATTCTATGAGAAAAGTACCCACTTCTGAACCCATCTGACAGGACCAAAGGACACATCAACACAGTCAAGAGGTGTCAAGAAGCTGAGAAGAACTGATTAGATTCCTGGGTTTATTGCCTCCGTGTTCTCCTTAAAACCTGGGCATCAAAATTAACTCGGATGTCTGAATGAACAATGTGAACCCTCCCGTGCCCCTCCAAAACACTCATTCAGACAATGCTTCATCAGAACCCTGGACACAGGGCCTGGCAACCTGCTCTTCACAAGACTTCCCCGGTGATTCTGATGGATGCTTAAGTTTGACACCTTTGCATGCACCATACTTAATGTTTTGTCCCAACCCCCCGGTACTGATGGGATGATGATGATTACAATGATGAGGACAAAGACAACAACATGAAAAATGTCTGCAATGGCGTGACGATGGTGCTAAGGATGATGATGGTGGTGACAATGATGGTCATGATGATGACATTGATGGTGATGACGATGATGACAATGAAGATGATGGCAGTGATGATGGATAACATAGAAAGTCCTTTACATGCACAGTCCAGTCAACACCAGAAGACATTCTCAGCTTCCATGTTTCAGAGGTCACATTTTCCACAAGGTAAGTGCCACGTACCACAGGTCTTCTCATTTTCTACCTTTCCTCTTAACGCTTTCTGAATTTAACGGTGTGAAAGCCAATTCCCAGCCTCAGGTGATAGCAGCCTATAAAACTGCCTCTTCAACCCATAGAAAGTGATCATAAAGCCCAGATAATTGAAATTAGTGAACTCTCACGCACCGGATCCCTGTGCTCTTCCATCCACGAGTTACAGGCAAATTCTAGGACTAACTGAATCACCATATTAAAGAGAAGGCTTACACACGCTTCCTACATTCAAACGGCTCCCTCTAAAATAAAATGAAAATATTCCTTTCCCTGTTAACATCCCAGGAAGACTCAGTGCTGTTTGTTTTAGAGAGAACAAACAGAAAACAACAGGATTTGGTAAAAACCTTTCCCGGGAGGTTTGAAAAATAGTTCAGAACGCACACCAGGATGTTAGAGCCACCAGGTTCAAGCCCTGACACAGGGGAAAGAAATCCTAATTAGAATATGATTTTTGTTTTCTCTTTACTATTTTCTTTTTAATAAAAAAAACCCCAGAGTTTGTGTTTTAGTCTATTTTTCACATAGAAGGGTACCGAGGGAGGATAGAAACCATATCAAACAGAAATGCCCCTCAATCCCCGCACATATTTTCCCAGCCTGTTGGAGCAATAAGAGCATAATTTCTGCCCATTCATAGCCTTGCAGAGACAACCAAAGTTTACAAACAGCCGCAACCCTACCAAGCACGAATTTGCCTTCAACTGTCTGCGTCTATCTGCCTTGCTGGTGGCCAGGCTGAGCAGTGGCTATGGTGACTATAAGCCACCTGCAATGGATTTGTGTAGTGGCATCGACTGGCTGCATGGTCTCTGCACTACCTCTTGGTTCCTGGCTGGAAGGATGTCGGGTGCCGTAGAGCGTTGGGAACATTGCCCGCCCCCAGTCAGGTCCATGGTGAAGATTGGCACTTATTATTATGATAACGTCTCTGTAAGGCATGTGGACTGTATTTCACACCACGCAGAGATTTGGAAGCAAGAAGTGCAAATTGGATCACAATTCACATGCTCAAAAATTCCTGCAATTTTTCTCAGAAAGGCTCTGATGTGAATCTTTTACATGAAAAAGAATCTCCTTTGTGTACGTTTGCATGTGTGCTGTGTGTTCAGCTGGCTTGCTGAACTTATTATGTTGCTACACGGCATAATATTTAACAGAGTCCAAAATATGTAAGAGCATTTCCTATAAAATTAAAATAACACAGCTCTTAGTTAAAAATAAAAAGATAAAAGTCAAAGAACAAAGCAAATATTGCCTTCACTCAGTCACCTAGAAATAACTTCTACTAATATTTTGACATACTGCTTTTGAGTCATCTGTTTCTTTTTGATGTGTATGATGTGATTTTTGTGAGGAAAAATGCCAAACACCAATCCTGAATGTCTGCTTAGAAATTTGCTCTTATGAGGTGACTCTCCACAGCGCCTGTTCACAGCCATGAGGCGTTCTCCTAAAAATCAAGTTGATTGCTGAAGCCCAAACAGCAAACTCCTTAGTCTCATTAGTAAGTCATGGCCACCTGTGGGGGGGGGGCATGTGCGCACACACTCATGCCAGAGGAATACCTAAACAACAACCTCATGCTTCTTATACAAACAGAGCATACACAGGAGAGGATGCCCCTGTGGGATGAAACTGGGAAGGAGGAAGGGGGTCTATAGATGGAGGGGGGCTTTTGTTTTCTATAGCTAAGCAATACTTCTGGTCCCCAAGTGCCTCAGCTACTCCAGAGTCTGGTGAAGAACTGTGTGGCAAAGAGGCTAAAAGACTCATTGGTAATTCATCCCTGCTTATGGCAGCAAGTAATAATTGATAACAATGATCCCAGCGCTTATGACCATGCTTGTAGACATGCACTGAACACTCTCTGTTTACTCTCCTTGTATTCTTTCCTTGAGCAAATTATTTCATTTAATATTTACAAGGCAAGAAGCAAGCATGATGCCCATCTTATGGAATACCTAGGACGCAGTAGGCGAGCTAACTTAACCTCTGCTGCTCATTTAGAGTCCCTGGTGTAGCCTGCATGGACCCATCATGGGCAGGAAGGACATGCAGCCACTCAGAACAGCTCCACCCAAGAGAAGGCATCAGTCTGGGAAAACTTCAGCAACACTGGGACCAAGAGCAGATCTCCAGGATGGGGCTGTCTCTAGGAAGCATCCTGTGGCTTCCTTTCACCATAAAAAATAAACATTGGTTAGGAAAATAATCAGTGAACTTTCATATACTTGGTAGTTTATTTAAAAATGAGGAGGGTAAGATTGCTCAGCAGATAATGGTGCTTGCTGTCAAACCTGATAACCTGAATTCTACCTCCCTCTCCACATGCTGAAAGAGAACCAACTCCCACACGCTGACCTCTGGAGTCCTCATGCACACCATTGTATACATCTGGGCACACACATGCATACAAACACAATAAGTAAATAAAAACATAAATCAAAACTAAGATACATAGCTAAGCAGCATTTAAGGGGTCTGGTGTTGATGTTAAGATTTTTCAGGGGAGGATTTTCCATCAGAAGTTTTCAAAATAAATAATGCATTTACCTGTATCTACTTATTAAAGCTGACATTTGATCCTGGTATTTTATATCTTTTCAGAAACATACATGCATGCTGTAAACGTTTTTAACATATAGACACACCTCAATTCATGCAACCTTTCCATGATTTATTCCTGGATTCCTGCTTGCCCACTATGCTCTGAGCAACAGACTCATACACAAAACTGAACTGATTCGTTGTCGTTTTGGAAGATGAGCGTGTAGTCGGCAAGCCACACCAAGCTCATCTACACAGAGAAGCAGTGCTTCCAGTCACCCTGCGATTTTAAGGCAGATTTATTTTCTCTTCTGCAAAGGGCCTTCCCCTATGCCAGCACTTACTCTTCTTAAAGAGTTCACACTGACTAGGGAATGAATGCCAGGAGCCAGAGGAAGGGGGTGTGAACAGAGAAAACATTTTGGAAATATTTTCCAAAGCATTCAGTACCTTTTGTTTTCGGCTTTCAAAACAGCCTGTCATACCTGTAATAGAATGCACTCCATCAGAGACAGGTTCATTCTCAGGTTCAACGTTTGTAGACGACATCTGCCTTCACTGTCAATAGCACGGGTGGAAGACCCGGCAAAAGTATGTTTATGAGCTCAACTTCGAAGGGACTCACGTTCTCTTAGAACATTCTGGTCTCCCTTAAGACAAACAATATTGGAATGGTGACCTTTCGCTTACAAAAGTATTTATGTGTTGGCTTACTAAATCATATCTGCCTCCAAAACACTTCCAAGACTTTGCTCTGGATGGTAAGTAGAGATGGAGACTCCCTTGTGGATTAACATGGAGAACACAGGAGCAGATCAACTTATACACATCCTCGGAAAGAAGGCTGATGAGACTGCTTGGGAGGAGGACTTCCTTGACAGATGGGAATTACAGGGACTACGGACTAATAGCAAAGTAATATGGTAAATACTGCACAGAGGCGGTGGTTGGCAACGGGACCTAAGTCAGCGTATCACAGGGATGCTTGCACAGCGTGCTAACTGCAACACTGCTCACAGCAACCAAAATGTGGAGCCAGCCCAGATACCCATCAGCCAACTGATTAGCAGATAAGATGTGATAAATTCATGCATTCATATATGTATATGTGTATGTGTGTGTGCGTGTGTATATGTGTGTGCATAGGTACTTACAATGGAGTTTAATTCAGCTACAAAGAAAGAATGACATGATGTCATTTGCAGGAAAGTGAACAGAACTGGAGACTTTATGTGCACTAAAATAATCCAGACCCAGAAAGACAAATACTACACACTTTCATACGGAACTTGTGTTTATCATACAACATAACCATACATTGAATCACATACCCAAAACATAGAAAAAAGAATGGAAACATTGTTATGTGAAGAGGGGCTTAAAGAAGTGGGAGAAAATACGAAGTATTGCACATCTGTGCTTATATATGGGATCTGGATATTAATACACACATATGTAAAACTAAATGGACAGCAAAAATGAAGGGCAGTTATTTGGGGGGAGGAAGGTGACTATGTCAGGAGGGAGGCATGATGGCAATATTGGTGGTAGGGATAACATGAGCAGTGACATAAGAACTTAATAAAATAGAAAGTAAAGGGGCTGAAGAGATAGTTCAGTTCAGTGGTTAGGGACACTGGCTGCTCTTGCAGAGGACCCAGGTCATGACCCAGAACCACGTGGTGGCTCACAACTTTCTGTAACTCCAATTTCAGAAGAGCCATGCCCTCTTCTGGTTTCCATGGGCACTACATGCATGTGATGGGGGGGGGGGGGAACTCTCATACACATAAAATAAAAGTGAACAATCTTTTAAAAAATGTTTTTTTTTTAAAGTTGGATGAAAAAGTAGTCACAGTCTAGTTGACCCCAGGGTCAGAAGGGGCAAAGGTTCTGGTATGCAGAATGTAGAAGAGATAGGAGTTCCAGGGACACAAACCAGATAGTACTCTGCTACGACAAGAAGTGAGGTGAATGTCCCCTGTGTCTTCCTGCCGTATCACATAGCAGCACCACAGACAGGTTTCTCTAAGGTAATAGTCACTATGGAAATAGTTCAGTGGGTACCAGATAACTTGCTTCCTAATTGCCTGTGGAGGACTCTGTGAGCCACCTACCTTCGTCCTCTCCAGCACTTAAGAACCATGCTAATGGCTCTCCATCCTATACAGACTTGACCAAGAGATTCCTTCTTTACACACATCCCTTTCCCACAGAGAACAGCCGTGAAAGATTATCATACTTAGGGTGCCCTGGCTCCCTGGTCCTGACTCAGAACTACCCCCAGAAGATTGGCCTGCCTTCAACTGCCTAAAAGTTGGTTGAACCTTTGGTGAGACTCTGCAATTCTGAGCTCTCCTTTCCAGCCTAATTCCTGTGCTGGCTAGTTTTATGTCAACTTGGCACAAATTAGAGTTATTTGGTAAGATAATTTTCTTAGTTCTCAATTGAGAAAATGTCTCCATAAGGTTTTGCTTTAGGAAAATCTGTAGTGCAATTTTTTATTAAGGACTGATGTAGGTGAGTCCAGCTCACGTGGGTTATGGCCATTCCTGAGCATGATGTTCTGGATGACTGAGCAAGCCTTGAGCAACAAGCCAGCAAGAAACACTCTTCCAAAGCCTATAAATAACTTCATGCCTCCATGTTCTTGACATGTTTGAGTTCCTACCCTTAATTCTGTCTGTAATTGTTGGCAGAGGGTGTTCGTTTGTTTCCCAGTCACCCATACCCAAAATAACACTCAGAAACTATATTCATTACAACACTGCTTGGCTTATTATCTTAAGCATATTTCTGGCTAATTCTTAGATATTCAATTAACCCATTTCTGATAATCTGTGTATTGCCACATGGCTGTGGCTTACCAGGCAAAGTTCAGGCATCCCTCTCCTCTGTTGGCTACTTGACGCCTCCCTGACTCTGTGTACTCTCTCCTCCTCTAACTACTTGAAATTCCTGCCTTGCCCTATTCTGCACTGCAATAGGCCCAAAGCAGATTCTGTATTAACCAATGGTATTCACAGTATACAGAAGGGAATCCCACATCACCTCCCCTTTTCTGTCTAAAATAAAAGGACGTTTTTAACTTTAACATAGTAAAATTACATATAACAAAATGGGTATCAAATAAGAATTACAGTTACAATGTTTATATCTACTTTATCTTTTATCGTGACTAAGGAAAATTATAATCTTAGCTATCTATTCTTCAACTCCATCAAAGACTCCAGAAGAATATAATATTACCTAAGTTAACAGGAAGTACATTGTGAGCAACTTGAAAAACTCTAGAATTGACAGAGACATCTTGCTGCCTGGACAGTCACCCAAAGTTCTTCTGTAGCATTAGGGCAGGTAATCTTCAGCTACAGGCCCATAGTATCTGGCAGACGTTTCCATAAAGCAAGAAATTTAAAAGACTGTTTTGCCTCACTTGGCAGTTTGTCAGTCACTTTCTTCTGTGTCCTACAGAATGTCTGGCAGACTCTTTCATGAAGCAGGAACCCTGAAGGACTGTCTCACCTTCTGGTAAGTTCATCAGTCATTTTTCTGTGTGTCCTGCATGTCTAGTTTATACAGAATAACATCAAGCAGTCCAGGCAAGAGCAGTTACTTGCCCAAATGGCTAGCAAACTCCATAAGGAGCCACTTCAGTGCCTGACCATCTTGAAGTTATTGGTGCTGCCAGGAGCAGATGTGTCTCATTGTCATGAAAAGTCCTAAGTTCTTTAAAACATTTTAAATGCCATATTCCATAGGTCTTTGAAAGGTCTGAAGAATATTTATCCATCTGAAATATACCTTGTACATCTAGAAAAACTAAATAACATGACTACAAGTTTGACAACTATAGATGACTATTCCTATATTTCTTAATTATACACTACGTTTTTAAATTAACTGCACAAACGCAATACCTTAATCAAGAGCAGAAATATACATATAACAAAATTGACCTTAAATTTGTATCAATAAACCAAGATCCATACCAATGCAAACTATCCATCTCTATATCATATCTCCCTTTAAATATAAACAAACATTTATAAACAATATTTGGGTATTTGGGCATAGTTCTCTCCAAACTGTTTCCTACTTTTTGTTGGGTGAAGTAATTTTAAGTGTTTACTGTGACCTTTTTGGGGGGGGGGGTTTGGTCCATCATACCATATTAGTCTGGTAGCTATTCTGGAGGCAGAAGCTGCTTGCTTGTTTCCCAGCCAAAAAGATCCAAAATAATCAAACAGAAACTATACTATTATAACACTGTTTGGCCTATTAGCTCACACTTCTTATTAGCTAGCTCTTATATCTCAAATTAATCCATTTCTATTAATCTTTGTATCGCCACATAATTGTGGCCTACCCGAAGGTTCCATCTGGCATCTGTCTCCTGCAGTGGCTACTGGCTTCTGACTCTGTCTACTCTCTCCTCCTCTATCTGCTTGGAATTCCCATCTTTCCCTATTCTGTGCTGCAATAGGCCCAAAGCAGCTTAACCAATAGTATTCACAGCATATAGAGGGGAATGCCAAATCAAGTGATGAACTGTGATGAAGAACTGTAAGCTGAAATGAACCCTTTCCTTCCCAAATTGCTTTTGATAGTGGTGTTTTATGGCTATGATAGAAGCCCTAACTAAGACTTGCACTCTACCGCAGCAGCTGATGTCTCCAGAACAGTTTCTAATAAACTGACAGCATCTCTCTCTGCACATCAAAGCTGCATTTCCGGAGGTCTTGACTTCTGACTCACCTAAGGAGATTGTGAAATCTCCACACATCCAACCCTTATATGAAGTTTTAGATCGGTGGTGACAGCATGCCTTTGCCAAACACATTACAACAGAATGAAGAAAAACAACAGAATCCTGGGAGCAGATCTTAGAAATGTAAGGCTAATTCCATATTCTGCTCGAAAGGTCAATAAAAACACAGTGTGATCCTTAGGAGACACTGGGCACCACAGGGCAAGGCCAAAGTCTTAACGATGCTCTGACTCAATCCCATTGCATTTCCCCAGCTCTGGCTGTAGAGACAATTCAGTCTGCTTTACTGAGGTCCTGAGCATTAGTTATCTCACCCAGGCAAGAGTGGCATTCAAGCCTTCCAAAGGATGCTCTTTGTTTGATCTCATACAAGTAGAATGGATCTTCCTACCAATATTGGGCTGATTCACTTACAAAACATGCCATCGTATCAGCATATGATAGGTAAGTTATTTATTTATTAGTATAGGATGCCTTTCATTGCACTGAGTATGACATGCTAACCAAGTAGGGTCAAGATGGCTATTGATTTAGCCTATTAGAGCAGCACCTGGCCTTCTTACATTAACCTAGCCTTATCCACAACCAAAATGGGCCAGGAAAGGGTCCACAAACTAAGCAATTTGATACTTTTCACTTTCCTAAATCCATCACACCAAAATAACAGAGCAAGCTCTCCAATTCAAATGCCTTTTCTATCTGCTCAACCTGAACCAAAAGAAAGCCCTGGGCAGACAACATGTTAAATATCCACTTTAGTGTCATTGATACACTGAACAAATAACCCAGCCTACACTAGGTAAATGTAACCACAAACATTACTAGTAAGCTAAAAAAAAATGTTCAGTTTCCTTAGTCAGGTGCCTTGCTGAGTTGGAGGGGTGGGGGTTGTTGGTTCCTCAGGTGGGAGGAGTCAGGCTACTGCTATGCTAGAGAAGCAAGCACATCTAGGATGTGCTTATAAAGGCATCTAGGATGCTGTAAGGAGGATGTAAGAACTTACATAGTAGCATCAGCAGTGTAATTCTCTCACAGAGCCAAGGAGAAGTTGAGGGTCCAGCATCATGTCACATTAGCTGATGATGTAAGCAACATTTAATTAATAGAGGCTACGTGTCAGCCCCAGGTTTGCCATCAGTGTTCTGCTCTTACAGAGGACCTGAATCCAATTCCCAGTATCTATATCAAGTGGCATACAATCTGTCACTCCAGTTGCAGAAGATCTGATGTCCTCATCTAACCTCTGCAGGCACCTGCATGCACAGGGTACACAGAAATGTAGACACACACACACACATACACCACATACACATGAGCATGCATGCACACACAAATAAAAATATAAACAAATGTGTCCTCTATAGATAATGAAAATTAATTAAAACTCATTCAGATTTGCAAAGTGAACACTTGTAATCCCAGGACATAGAAGGCAAAACTAATCATCACATGACCCGAACAGCAAGATCTAGGCCATCCTGGGCTACAAAGTGAGACCTTATCTCAAAATGTAATGATTAATTTGAGAAAAATATTAATAATAAATTAAGAACTAAAAATTGAGACTCAGAAATAGCACGGAGGCTATAGAGCCGAGGAAGACCCAAATAACACATGCAGGACAAGGATAATGGGGGACACGAAAGGGAATGAGCTATAACGATATATGTGTATGAAAAGAAAACATAGAGAAACCAAATATATTTTATGCCAACTTAAAAGAAAAAGAATAAATAAAACACCATTTCTGATCCAGGCAGTAGGCTCCAGAGTCTAGCCCTTTTTTGGCCTGAACTCTCCAGGCCAGAGCTGGATGCTAATAAGCAGGTGTCTAGCCTGCCAAGCTCCAGCCACCACCCACTCCTTCTGCTTATATTTTGGAGCCTGTGGAGCTGACTTAGGAGCAGGAGAGCCTCACCGGAAGTGTAGGTGCCTGCCCCTGGGCAGAGCTACTGTGATGGTTTAGGGAAAAGGGTTGAACCAGCCAAAGCGGATTTGAGGAAACAGAAATCCCCAAGGCCCAGAAAGGCTCAGCAGTCCATGTGATACCAAAGAGCTCAATTTCTACCTTCTGAAATGCTCAGTAAAACCAGCTTTGATTTCTTGATGCCAAATACTCACGTGGCAGCAAAAGTGTTCTAAGAGGGCTGCTCCCAGGGTCTTGGTCTTTTGGAGTAAAGAAAGATACACACATCTAGTGTTCTGCTTCCCACTCAGCAGTATCATCAACAGGGCTTCATATCCCCCTGTTCTCTGGTAACCCCTGCTTCTGACACTGGTCAGCATTTGTGCCGTGGGCTCTACCTAAAATCACATAAACTCTAAGAAACTTCTGCAATAGCCAAAGGGCAGATTCTCCAAGCTGCTCATGGGACACACATCTGATTTTCTCAACCCCTGTGTGAGTTTGCAGGGGGTTCCCTTCCATCCAAGAAGCTCGGTTAGTTGTCAAGTGACAGGGGAAATGATACCCAAATGCCTGTGTGCCTTTACTTTCTTCTTGCCTAGCTGACCATTCTCTCCCTTCTTGTGTCAGAAACATCTGCTTCCTGCGGGGGTGGGATTTGGAGGTTGAATCAGGAATGGCAAGAAAGTGAAAGATTTAAAATCCAAAGTGGAAATTTCCATGTGAGCAAGGCCTAAGGAGCTGAGGTTTACAGAGAGAGGAGAACATTGTCTACATGCTTTGAAGCGCATTTGCAATGCATTTTCACATTGCAAATGTCTGAAAAGAGCCTACAGTTAGAGAAATCAATCAATCAATGGAACAAGTAAACAGATAACTGATCCCCCAAAGCTCTGAAACTCGTTTGATGTCAGAACTCTTCCATTGTATCCCATTACCATTTTGCAGGACAATATTACAAAGAAAAGTGTTGTCTGCTTTTTGTGTCCCACCAGATCCCACAGCTGTTTAGTCCCAAATAAGCACACAGGTCTACATTAATCATAAACTGGTAGGCCTAGTAGCTCAGGCTTCTTATTAATTAATTCTTATAACTTATGTTAGCCTACAGTTCTTGTCTGTGTTTGCCATGTGGCTTGGCACCTTTTTAGGTGAGGCAGGCACATCTTGCTTACTCTGTGTTTGGCTTCCTCTGCAGCTGAGTGATGACTGCAGACTGAAACTTCCCTCTTCCCAGAATTCTCATTGCCCCGCCTCTACTTCCTGCCTGGTTATCCTGCCTATACTTCCTGCCTGACTACTGGCCAATCAGTGTTTATTTCAAATACAAGTGACAGGGTACAGACCATTGTCCCACAACGGAGAGGCATTTAGGAAACAAAAACATAGAACAAATAGAAGCATCCATGGCCTTGAGATCCCAGATGTGAGGGAAGTCCAGTGATTCACACCAAGAACTGAGACCACCAGAGGAAACCTGACTTAACCACTTTGTCTCAGAGAACTCTACCCAAGCACGTTGGACTCTCAGTCAGCAATATCTCTGTCATCAGCTTTGGGAAATTCAAGGAAATCAATTTATCTGAGTCAATAGTCTTCTCCTTGAGACACATGGCTCATTTATCAGGTGGCAACGCACTCATGAGATGTACCTGGGTACCCATACCCTGCTGTAGCTAACAGTTGTAAGTCAGTTGGTCTCACTTTACTCAAAACTGGCTAGTTTCTGACCTTCTATCAGTGGTGCTGACGCGCCAGCAATACCAGAGAAATGTCGACTCAGTCTGCTCTCTTCTGAGAACTGGACAAGGTGCTGACTGTCCCTCTCTGTGAAATACTTAATGATACTTTGAGACATGTTTTCCTCTTAGACTGACCAGTGTGGAAATGTGGGTGCAGCAGCATGCAGCAGCTACTTGTTCTCTCTGGATAGAGCTCAGCACTGTCCAGTTCTCAGAATTCAGGGACTGCATACATACCTCTGATTTTTGCTCGTTCTGAATCCTTTCTATAGAGACCACACTACTGTTTATGAGACCTAGTTCTAGTCCAGAGGGTTCAGACCTCCAGCTTCTCTCCTAGGAGTCTGAGTAGAAACTCAGGATGCTGATTGGGAGTCGCAGCTAAGTCACCCCTGCCAAGTTTTCTGAGACTAATATGTGGTCCACAGACCACACGCAAATGCTTAAAAACCCAAGGCAGGAGCAGAAATCAAAGCAACAAGATACTGTCATATATACACCGTCTCATTTCTATTTATGAGACTTTGGCTCCATTTAATTTTATTATAGTCATTTTATCACATTATTATGTAAAGGTATTTGAACTATGAGACCATGACAGAAAGGTGGGTGATGTGTCCTGTCAATGTCATGTATGGAGAGTTAACATTTTTATCCAAAAGTTACTTAGCTCTCTGGGAAAATACAAGCTGTCCCCTCATGGCTGACAAGTCACTTGGAGATTGCAGGCTTGGCCAAATTACATGTTACTTTGGAGTAGAGAAGAAAGCCATGTGCATTCAAAAGATCATTCTAAAGGTAATAGGACATTAACCAGGTTTAAACATGGCTTAGCATGTGGCTTTAACTCATCTTCCTTTGTTATTAAATCACTTGCAAGCATTCCCCCATGTATGTTGGACCTTCCCACCCTTGCCTCTTGTTTTGTCTTTAAGACAAGATCTAGCTATGCTACACAGATATGTCTCAAATGTGAGCTCCTCCTGCATCAGCTTCCCGAGTGCTGGGAAGAGAAATGTGCATGACCATACTTGTCTTTATTGTTTGCTATGTAACCTTATTAAAATCATTGGCATGTGACTACATATATGTGTGTGTGTTTGCTTATACATAAGTTATTTTTATATTTTTGTCACATTTTTTTGTGGCAATGGCCCCAATTTTCTTTTTTTTTTAATTTTTTTTATTGATAAAAGGAGAATAAAGAAAAGAAAAAAAACCAAATTTCTACCTCCTCCCAGCCTCCCATTTCCCTCCCCCTCCTCCCATTCTTCTCCCCCTCTTCCCACCCCTCTCCCCTTCCCCCCACTCCTCTCCCCCTCCCTCTCCAGTCCAAAGAGCAGTCAGGGTTCCCTGCCCTGTGGTAAGTCCTAGGTCCTCCCCCCTCCGTCCATATCTAGGAAGGTGAACATCCAGACTGGCTAGGCTCCCACCAAGCCAGCAAATTGCGTAGGATCAAAACCGCGTGCCATTGTCCATGGCGTCTCATCAGCCCTCATTGTTCGCCATGTTCCGAGAGTCCAGTTTTATCCCATGCTTTTTTGGTAACAGTCCAGCTGGCCTTGGTGAGCTCCCAGTAGATCAGCTCTGCTGTCTCAGTGGGTGGGTGCACCCCTCGTGGTCCCGACATCTTTGCTCATGTTCTCCCTCCTTCTGCTCCTCATTGGGACCTTGAGAGCTCAGTCCAGTGCTCCAGTGTGGGTCTCTGTCTCTGTCTCCATCCATCACCAGATGAAGGTTCTATGATGATATGCAAGATATTCGTCAGTATTGCTCTAGGATAGGGTCATTTCAGGTTCCCTATCCTCAGCTGCCCAAGGGACTAACTGGGGACCTCAGCTTGGGCACCTGGGAGCCCCTCTAGGGTCAAGTCTCCTGCCCACCCTAAAGTGGGTCCCTTAACTAAGAATTGTGGTTCCGTGCTCCCCTATCCAACCTTCCTTTATCCCGATCCTCCTGTTTCCCCACGTCCCCCCTCCTTCCCTTCTACCTTTTCTCTCCCCATCTCTCCTTACCCCCATCCCACCCCATCCCCAAGATCCCACTTCTCTCCCTGGCAATTTTGTCTACTTCCCTTATCCAAGAGGATAACTATATGTTTTTCCTTGGGTTCACCTTCTTACTAAGCTTCTTTAGATTCGCCTATTGTAGACTCCGTGACCCCTATTTATTGCTAGAAACCAATTATGAGTGAGTACATCCCATGTTCTTCTTTTTGGGTCTGGGATACCTCACTCAGGATATTGTTTTCTATTTCCATCCATTTGCATGCAAAATTCGAGAAGTCATTGTTTTTTACCGCAGCGTAGTACTCTAGTGTGTATATATTCCATACTTTCTTCATCCATTCTTCCATTGAAGGGCATCTAGGTTGTTTCCAGGTTCTGGCTATTACAAATAATACTGCTATGAACATAGTTGAACAAATGCTTTTGACATGTGACAGAGCATCTCTTGGGTAAATTCCCAAGAGTGGTATTGCTGGGTCCAGGGGTAGGTTGATCCCGAATTTCCTGAGAAACCGAAACACTGACTTCCACAGTGGTTGCACAAGATTGCATTCCCACCAGCAATGGATGAGTGTACCCCTTCCTCCACAGCCTCTCCAGCAAAGGCTATCCTTGGTGTTTTTGACTTTAGCCATTCTGACAGGTGTAAGATGATATCTCAAAGTTGTTTTGATTTGCATTTCCCTGATTGCTAAGGAAATTGAGCACGACCTTAAGTGTCTTTTGGCCATTTGAACTTCTTCTGTTGAGAATTCTCTGTTCAGTTCAGTGCCCCATTTTTTAATTGGGTTAATTAGCATTTTAAAGTCTAGTTTCTTGAGTTCTCTATATATTTTGGAGATCAGACCTTTGTCTGTTGCGGGGTTGGTGAAGATCTTCTCCCAGTCAGTAGGTTGCCTTTGTGTCTTAGTGACAGTGTCCTTTGCTTTACAGAAGCTTCTCAGTTTTAGTAGGTCCCATTTATTCAATGTTGCCCTTAATGTCTGTGCTTCTGGGTGATGGGGGAGTGTCATATATCAATCTGTTGATTTCATTGGCTAAGCAATAAAGAAACTGCTAGGCCCATTTGATAGGCCCACCCTTAGGTGGGTGGAGTAAACAGAACAGAACGCTGGGAGGAAGAGGAAGTGAGCTCAGACTCGACAGCTCTCCTCTCCGGAGCAGACGCAGGAGAGACGCCATGCTACCTGCTCCAGGGAAGACGCACGCTATGAAGCTCCGACCCAGGATGGACTTAGGCTAGAATCTTCCCGGTAAGCGCACCTAGGGGCGCTACACAGATGATTAGAAATGGGCTAAATTAATATGTGAGAATTAGCCTAGAAGAGGCTAGATAGAAATGGGCCAAAGCAGTGTTTAAATGAATACAGTGTCTGTGTAATTATTTTGGGGCATAAGCTAGCCGGAGCAGGCGGCTAGGGTGTTGGGGACTCAGCCGCCGCCGCCCATATTACTACAAATGGCGCCCCACGTGATGGACTAAACCCACTTAAAAAACCTGAGAAGGCTTAAAAATAAGGGAGAGGGCGTTTAACACAGATTTTTGCTGTTTGTTGGTGGCGTGCTGTAGAGAGATTTCCTGATTCGGCAACAGCAGCAGAAAAAACGCTGTGTCATTTCAAAGCGTGGCTTCCTGGGGCTGTGCCGCCAGTGCAAACTCTTGCTTTATGTTTGTGTTCCCGCTTGGGATCGGAAGGAGAGTGCTCTGAGACCTTGACGATGACTCAGAGCTCCCTGCCTGCTCCTGGGAAGAAGGCAGAATCAGGCTTAGGCAGGCGGAAAAGCATGGCGGATTCCTGCCGCCATACAGAGACGTGTTTTCAGACTGCGCAGTGCTCTGCATGTCAGATTTGGATTTAACTTGGATGAAAAGAATTTCTGTGCTGCACGCTCAGTCTCAGAATTAAAGTGCTGAGTGCCGCTCCTACCTGGTAGCCCCAAGAGGCTTCCTGACTCAGCTTTAGCTGCAAAACCCTGCAGCTCATTAAGAGGTCCTGCCACGAAACACTTAAATGGTGTTGACGAAAAGCTGAATGCATGCTTTTCGGTTTTCAGCCGTAGCAGGAAAAAAGCTCCGCGTTTAAAAATGCCGGCTTTCTGGGCCATCCTGCCAGGGCAAACTCTGACTGTTTGAGGCAGGAGGGCTGGCTACCGAGAGAGGATTTGAGTGTTGTCTGTTGTAGCTTGCTGGCTGGCAGGGACCTTGAAACGCCATAGAGGTGTGGCTATAAACATGGCTGCAGCCTGTATATCCGCCATGAGGCTGGAAAGCTAAGGAATGGACTGGATCTAGCTGTCAAAGCCACGGCTTTAGTCCTACTGATATTGCTTGGTAAATTAAAGACTCATGTTGTCGGAAAAAGAGAGATATACAGTAAAGAGAGATTCAAAGACAGAGAAAATTTCTGAATGGTTTAAAGTGTGTTAAAAATATATGCAAGCTGAAAGTTGAAGTTCTTAAAGCAAAAAACAAAAAAAGGAAGCGAGTTGTTGTGTGTCGTAGTACACACCTTTAATCCCAACACTTGGGAGGCAGAGGGAGATAGACCTCTGTGACTTCAAGGTGTGGTAGCACATGCCTTTAATCCCAATGCCTGGGAGGCAGAGACAGGCGGATCTCTGAGAGTTCAAAGACAGCCTGGTCTACAGGTCAAAGAGATACGCTCAAAAAGCAAAAAGTTAACCTAGAAATGTCGCAGCTTAGATTCTTAAGCACCTAGTGATTTAAAGGCGCAAATCAAAAGTGCTCCTGAATAGTAAAAAATTGCAGATTCACAATAGGACAGATTCAGACCACTAAATGAGTCACACTGTTGGATGAATGTACGTAGGCTTGGGAGAGAGAAGAAAAAGAATATAGAGAATAAAGTTAATGGTTTAAAAAAAAAGGTAAAGTCTTTAGAGTACAGATAGTTAAGAGATTAAAATAAATAAAGAAATATAAGCCACGTAAAAATGGAAAATTCACAGAGAGTCTGGATTATGTACATTGTGTTTTCTTTAAAATTTTTGACTGTGAAGGAGCTAAGTACAGAGAGACATTTCATTACATGGGCTGCCAAGCTAAACCAGAATGGATATAAGGGTATGACTTCAGAATTTGGGTCTAAGGATATGATGCTTTGGAGAGAGTCTTCTTTTGTTTTCACAGAGAATGAGACCCTGTTCATTTCTTCTATTCCGATTTGGTATGATGGACCACGTCCTCCTGAAGGGTTGCTGTGAACATCTTCAGAAAATTGCTCTGCTCAACTGCCAACTGAGATGAAACTAGCACACAGGTTATACCATGAAAGACCTAATTAATGACGCCCCCATTCAGCAGGAAGCAGTTTGGAGAGAAAAAACTGCGCCCATGTTCCCAAAATATTGTTTATAAATGTTCTTTTACATTTAAAGGGGGATATGATATAGATATGAATAATTTGCATTAGTATAGATTTTGCTTTATTGATAGAGATTTAAGGTCAATTTGGTTATATGTATAAGTGTTTCTGATTTTGATTAAGGTATTGTGATTGTGTAGTTCATTTAAATATGTACTGTATAATTAAGAAATATAGGTTGTTAATGGATAATCATCAGTAATAGTCAAGCTTGTAGTCATGTTAGTTAGATTTTCCAGATATATAGAGATATATTTTAGATAGACATTCTTCACGTCTTTCAAAGATTACAGAATAGGACATTTAATGTTTTAATAACTGAGGACTTTTCATGACAATGAGACACTCTGCTCCTGGCAGCACCAATCTACTTCAAGAAGAAGATGGGCATCGAAGAGGATCCTTATGGAGTTTGATAGCCATTTGGGCAAGAAACTGCTCTTGCCTGGACTATTGCATAAACTGGACACAGAGAACCCGCAGAGAGAGGACTGCTGAACTTGCCTAAAGGTGAGATGATCTTTCGGGGTTCCTGATTCATGAAAGAGTCTACAAGACATTATGCAGGACACAACAGATAGTGACTGAACTGACTTTGAATTTTCCTGCTTTATGGAAATGTCTGCTGGATACCATGGGCCTGAAGGCTGAAGATGGATGCCCCAACGGTACAGAGGAACTTTGAGTGACTGTCCAGGCAGCGAGATGTCTCTGTCGTTTCTAGAGTTTAAAAGTTGCTTTTTTCTTGTTTGCTTATGTAGTATTGTATCTTTCTGGAGTCTTTGATGGAGTTAAGAATAGTTAGTTATAGTTATAGTTTTCCTTAGTTATGATAAAGATTATTGCAACTTTTACTTGATAACTGTTTCGTTATATATAATTTTGCTATGTTAAAGTTAAAGCCTTTCTTTTTTGTTTAAACAGAAAAAGGGGAAGTGATGGGGGAGTGTCATATATCAATCTGTTGATTTCATTGGCTAAGCAATAAAGAAACTGCTAGGCCCATTTGATAGGCCCACCCTTAGGTGGGTGGAGTAAACAGAACAGAACGCTGGGAGGAAGAGGAAGTGAGCTCAGACTCGACAGCTCTCCTCTCCGGAGCAGACGCAGGAGAGACGCCATGCTATCTGCTCCAGGGAAGACGCACGCTATGAAGCTCTGACCCAGGATGGACTTAGGCTAGAATCTTCCCGGTAAGCGCACCTAGGGGTGCTACACAGATGATTAGAAATGGGCTAAATTAATATATGTGAGAATTAGCCTAGAAGAGGCTAGATAGAAATGGGCCAAAGCAGTGTTTAAATGAATACAGTGTCTGTGTAATTATTTTGGGGCATAAGCTAGCCAGAGCAGGCGGCTGGGGTGTTGGGGACTCAGCCGCCGCCGCTCATATTACTACATCTGGGGTTATACCTAAGAAGCGATCACCTGTGCCCATCTGTTGTAGGGTATTGCCCACTTTCTCTTCTATCAGATTCAGTGTTTTCGGGCTGATATTGAGGTCTTTAATCCATTTGGACTTGAGTTTTGTGCACGGTGATAGATATGGGTCTATTTTCATTCTTCTACAGGTTGACATCCAATTGTGCCAGCACCATTTGTTGAAGATGCTTTCTTTCTTCCAATGTATACTTTTAGCTCCTTTATCGAAAATGAGGTGTTCATAGGTTTGTGGGATAAAGTCCTGGTCTTCTATACGATTCCATTGGTCGACTTCTCTGTTTTTATGCCAGTACCACCCTGTTTTCATTACTGTAGCTCTGTAATAGAGTTTGAAGTCAGGGATGGTAATGCCTCCAGAAGATCCTTTATTGTATAGGATTGTTTTGGCTATCCTGGGTTTTTTGTTTTTCCATATAAAATTGATTATTGTCCTCTCCAGATCTGTGAAGAATTTTGATGGGATCTTGATGGGGATTGCATTGAATCTATAAATTGCCTTTGGTAGAATTGCCATTTTTACTATGTTGATCCTCCCAATCCAAGATCAAGGGATGTCCATCCAATTTTTGGTATCCTCTTCAAATTCTTTCTTCAATGCCTTAAATTTCTTGTCAAATAGATCTTTCACTTCCTTGGTTAGATTTACCCCAAGATATTTTATGCTGTTTGTGGCTATCGTGAATGGAGAAGCTTCTCTGATTTCCCTCTCTGCTTCCATATCCTTTGTGTATAAGAGGGCGACTGATTTTTTTGGAGTTGATCTTGTATCCTGCCACATTACTAAAGCTGTTTATCAGCTGTAAAAGTTCTTTGGTGGAGTTTTGGGGGTCGCTTATGTACACTATCATATCATCTGCGAATAACGAAAGTTTAACTTCTTCCTTTCCAATTCGAATCCCCTTGATCCCATTATGTTGTCTTATTGCTATTGCTAGAACTTCCAGCACTATATTGAAGAGGTATGGCGAAAGTGGACAGCCTTGTCGTGTTCCTGAGTTAAGCAGGATGGCTTTCAGTTTCTCTCCATTTAATTTGATGTTAGCTGTTGGCTTGCTGTATATAGCTTTTATTATATTTAGGTATGACCCTTGTATCCCTAATCTCTCCAAGACTTTTAACATAAATGGATGTTGAATTTTGTCAAATGCTTTTTCAGCATCTAATGAAATGATCATATGGTTTTTTTCTTTCAGTTTATTTATATGCTGGATTACATTGATAGAGTTCCGTATGTTGAACCAGCCCTGCATCTCAGGAATGAAGCCTACTTGATCATAATGGATAATTTTTCGGATGTGTTCTTGGATTCGGTTTGCCAGTATTTTGTTGAGGATTTTTGCGTCGATATTCATGAGTGAGATCGGCCTGTAATTCTCTTTTCTGGTTGAGTCTTTGTGTGGTTTTGGTATCAGAGTAACTGTAGCTTCGTAAAAGGAATTTGGTAATGACCCTTCTGTTTCTATATTGTGGAATACATTGAGGAGTATAGGTATTAGGTCTTCTTGGAAGTTCTGGTAGAATTCCGCATTGAAACCATCTGGCCCTGGGCTTTTTTTGATAACAGCTTCTAGTTCTTTGCGACTGACAGGTCTGTTTAGATTGTTCACCTGGTCCTGATTTAATTTTGGTAAATGGTATTTATCTAAAAAAGTGTCCATTTCTTTTACATTTTCCAGTTTAGTGGCATACAGGCTTTTGTAGTAAGATCTAATGACTCTCTGAATTTCCTCTGTGTTTGTGGTTATGTTCCCCTTTTCATTTCTGATCTTATTAATTTGCAAATTTTCTCTCTGCTGTTTGACTAGTTTGGATAGGGGTTTGTCAATCTTGTTGATTTTCTCCAGGAACCAGCTTCTTGATTCATTGATTCTTTGGATTGTTTTCTGTGTTTCTATTTTGTTGATTTCAGCCCTCAGTTT
This sequence comes from Microtus pennsylvanicus, assembly GCF_037038515.1. Classification (NCBI taxonomy): domain Eukaryota; kingdom Metazoa; phylum Chordata; class Mammalia; order Rodentia; family Cricetidae; genus Microtus; species Microtus pennsylvanicus. Next base: position 117,766,072 of record NC_134584.1, on the reverse strand, counting down.
GATTATTTCCAGTCTTCTACTCCTCCTAGGTGAGTCTGCTTCTTTTTTTTCTAGAGCTTTCAGGTGGGCTGTTAAGTCTCCAATATGTGCTTTCTCTGTTTTCTTTAAGTGGGCACTTAGTGCTATGAACTTTCCTCTTAGGACTGCTTTCATAGTGTCCCATAAGTTCGAGTATGTTGTTTCTTTATTTTCATTGAATTCAAGGAAGACTTTAATTTCTTTCTTTATTTCTTCCTTAATCCAGGTATGGTTCAGTAGTTGATTGTTCAGTTTCCATGAGTTTGTAGGCTTTCTGGGGGTAGCATTGTTGTTGAATTCTAATTTTAATCCATGGTGGTCTGATAAGACACAGGTGGTTAGTAATATTTTTTTGTAGCTGTGTAAGTTAGCTTTGATACCGAGTATGTGGTCAATTTTCGAGAAGGTTCCATGAGCTGCAGAGAAAAAGGTATATTCTTTCTTCTTTGGGTGGAATATTCTATAGATGTCTGTTAAGTCCATTTGCTTCATTACCTCCATTAATTCTCTAATTTCTCTGTTAGGTTTCTGTCTGATTGACCTGTCCATTGGTGAGAGAGGAGTGTTGAAGTCTCCTACTATTAGTGTGTGCGGTTTGATGGCTGCCTTGAATTTTAGCAATGTTTCTTTTACGTACGCGGGTGCTTTTATATTAGGGGCATAGATATTCAGGATTGAGACTTCTTCCTGATGAATTGTTCCTGTTATGAGTATAAAATGTCCCTCTCCATCTCTTCTGATTGATTTAAGTTTGAAGTCAGCTTTGTTAGAAATTAGTATGGCCACACCTGCTTGTTTCTTAGGTCCATTTGCTTGATAAGCCTTTTCCCCAGCCCTTTACTCTGAGTAGGTGCCTGTCTTTGTGGTTGAGGTGTGTTTCTTGTAGACAGCAGAATGTTGGATCCTGTTTCCGTATCCAATCTCTTAGCCTGTGCCTTTTTATAGGTGAGTTGAGCCCATTGACATTAAGTGATATTAATGACCAGTGGTTGTTAACTCCGGTCACTTTTTTAGTAGTAGGGTTTGTGTGTTTCCCTTCTTTGAGTTGCGCTGGTGAAGGGTCTCTAGATGTCTGAGTTATTGAGGTCTTTGTTGGACTCCTTGGTTAGTGATTTTCCTTCTATTATTTTCTGTAAGGCTGGATTTGTGGCTACGTATTGCTTAAATTTGTTTTTATCCTGGAAAATTTTGTTTTCTCCATTTATAGTGAACAAAAGCTTGGCTGGATATAGTAGTCTGGGCTTGCATCCATGGTCTCTTAGTTTTTGCAGTACATCTATCCAGGACCTTCTGGCTTTCATGGTTTCCATAGAGAAGTCAGGTGTAAGTCTGATAGGTTTACCTTTATAAGTAAGTTGGCCTTATTCCTTTGCGGCTCTTAATATTCTTTCTTTATTCTGTATATTTTGTGTTTTGATTATTATATGGCGAGGGGATGTTTTTTTTTGATCCAGCCTATTTGGGGTTCTGTATGCCTCTTGAACCTTCATAGGTACATCCTTCTTCAGGTTGGGAAAGTTTTCTTCTATAATTTTGTTAAGTATATTTTCTGGACCGTTGAGCTGCACTTCTTCTCCTTCTTCTACTCCAATTATTCTTAGGTTTGGTCTTTTTATTGTGTCCCATATTTCCTGAATGTTTTGTGATGAGAGTTTGTTGGACTTGCTGTTTTCTTTGATCAGTGCGTTTATTTTCTCTATGTTATCCTCAGAATCTGAGATTCTTTCTTCTATCTCTTGTATTCTGCTGGTTATGCTTGTTTCTGTAGTCTCTATTCGTTTACCTAGATTTTCCATGTCCAGCCGGCCCTCTGTTTGTGTTTTCTTCTTTGCCTCCATTTCAGTTTTCAAGTCATTAACTGTTTCCATTATCTGCTTGATTGTTTTTCCTTGCTTTCCTAGGGTATCATTCACTGATTTACTCAATTCCTCGAACTTTCTGTTATACTTCTCATCCATTTCTATAAGGGCGTTTTTTATATGCTGTTTAAGGGTGTCAATCACTGTCATGAAGTCAGTTTTTTCTCCTTCTTCTTGATTAAGGTGTTCATGTCCTCCTGTTGTGAGGTCGCTGGCTTCTGGTGGTTTCGTGTTGTTTTTCAGATTGTTGGGTGAATTCTTGCATTGGCGTCTCCCCATCTCTTCCTCCCAATATTCTCCTATGGATCTTCTTTTACAGGATCAGGTCTTCTTGCCGACTAATGTACCTTCCCAGTGATGTTTCTCCTGGAGACCAGTTCGGATCTCCTTGCTGCTTGGTTAGCTTGCAAACAAAGGGCCCACCCTGTTTGCTGCAGGCAGGCTATGGAGACAAAGGAGCTACCGCCTTCCCCTTTGCACTCACCTTCGGGTTCAGTCCCAGCGCCCAGGCAGGCTGAGCAGGGAGGTGCTCTGCCACCAAGGAAGTGGGGGGGGGAGAGAAACAGGGGGTGGGGGGATCTGGATGTAAGCTGGATGGGATAGGAAGAGAGAGGAGGTACCGGGCAGTATAGTCCCGTAGGTTGATCAGGAAGTGTAGGCGGGCTGTTCCTGGGTGCCGCAGCACTCACTCACCACAATGATGTTTCACTAGGTGCCCTGATCGAAACTCCGTGCTGCTTGGTTCGCTCGCAGACAAAGGGCCCACTCTGCTTGCTGCAGGCAGGCTATGGGGACAAAGGAGCTACCGAGCGCCCCTTTACCCTCCCCAGCGCCCAAGCAGGTGGAGCAGGGAGGCGCTCTGCCACCAAGGAAGGGAGGGGGGGGAGAAACAGGGGGTGGGGGATCTGGATGTAAGCTGGGTGGGATAGGAAGAATGAGGCGGTACCGGGCAGTATAGTCCCGTAGAATGACCAGGAAGTGTAGGTGGGCTGTTCCCAGGTGCCGCAGCACTCACTCACCACAATGATGTTTCACTAGGTGCCCTGATCGAAACTCCATGCTGCTTGGTTCGCTTGCAGACAAAGGGCCCACCCTGCTTGCTGCAGGCAGGCTATGGGGACAAAGGAGCTACCGAGCGCCCCTTTACCCTCCGCTTTGGGTTAGGACCCAGCACCCAAGCAGGCAGAGCAGGGAGGTGTTCTGCCACCAAGGAAGGGAGAGGGGGGAGAGAAACAGGGGGTGGGGGGATCTGGATGTAAGCTGGATGGGATAGGAAGAGAGAGGAGGTACCGGGCAGTATAGTCCCGTAGGTTGATCAGGAAGTGTAGGCGGGCTGTTCCCAGGTGCCGCAGCACTCACTCACCACAATGATGTTTCACTAGGTGCCCTGATCGAAACTCCATGCTGCTTGGTTCGCTTGCAGACAAAGGGCCCACCCTGCTTGCTGCAGGCAGGCTATGGGGACAAAGGAGCTACCGAGCTCCCCTTTACCCTCCGCTTTGGGTTAGGACCCAGCGCCCAAGCAGGCGGAGCAGGGAGGCGCTCTGCCACCAAGGAAGGGAGGGGGGAGAGAAACAGGGGGTGGGGGGATCTGGATGTAAGCTGGGTGGGATAGGAAGAGTGAGGAGGTACCGGGCAGTATAGTCCCGTAGAATGACCAGGAAGTGTAGGCTTTTGTCACATTTTTGACTTTCTGAAATAATTATCTACTCATTTATGTGTTTATTTTTAAAAATAAAAAAAAATCTGTCTGCACTAGCCTAGGTCTGAGTTCCCACTGATTAAAATCCTGATGCTTTTGTTCATGTCATCTGAAGCCTCCTTGTTCATGTGTCTAGGTAAATTTGTGAGCTACATAATTTCCTCCCCCTCCTCTTAATTAAATGTCTTTCTTCAAAGTCTAGGGGGCACCTGGATCTTGCCCCCAGGAAGAAAGTTCTGGAGGGGTGACCAGAGCCATCAGCATGAGATCCCATGCCTTTGTGCAGAAGCCATGGCTTCTTTCCCTCTCCTGACTGAACAAGGCCGTGGTTCTGGTCCATGCTTCCCTGCTGCTCTGGACACTGGCCACGCATCCCCTGAGCACTCACCCGACACTGATGGCCCTAGGTGGCCCTAGTCCAGGTGTGTCCTCAGTCACCATCCCTCTTTAAGCACCTAGCATTGGCTGCACACTCTGTCCGTGGAAGCATTTATCTCCACGTGTCCTCACCCTCCACTCTCAATTCACAGGACTTCCTTCCACCGAAACAAAACGCAGTGCTCGCCACATGGAGGGGGTGACTCATAGACTCCACTGTTTTCCAAGCATTAATTACCTTCATTCACGCTATTCAGAATCGGTGTTTCCTCGCTTGGAATCCTCCCCTTTCCCTCTGTAGAATTTAATATATACATATGGAAATCATAACCAGTTTAAGTTAAAAATAGACCCTCTGGGAGGTCTCCCAAATCAGCTGACATGTGCGGTTTCACAGGAACCTGGACGGCTGACAACTCTTCTGGCTTCGGATAGGAAAAAAATCAGCTGGTGTGGCATTTGGCCACTTTTCAGGCTCGGCCTGCCAAGATGCCGTTTACCAAGTTGCAAACCAGTAGGGAAATGGCCTGGGGGAAGAGTGAGCCACCACCCTCTGCTGCCCCCAGGCAGAGGGGAGACCAGATGAGCATCTTCTTTCATGGACACTCTTAAGTAGTAACGGACCGTGATTTCCCCAAATCCAGGAGGTTCAGCATACCAAAACTTGCACAGCAGCGAAGCCTAAATGAAACTGGCATGATCCTATCTGTGGTCTTCACTTAACCTGGATCAGGGTAAATATTTACATGTCTTACTACTGAAACAACATTCTGTCTCATGACAAGATGCTGCTCCAGACCCCACTGGCAGGATGGTACAATATCCTTCTGAGGTACCCCATGACCTTTTAAAATTCCAAAACACATCTGGACTGATGTCAGGAGGAAATACTTCTTAAACATCTTTAACCTTTTGTTCAGAGACCAAGGAGGAGGGAGGAGTAAAGTCAGGGAAAGAAGAGCGTGTGGCCCAGCAAAGGAAAGGGCCACGGAAGAAGCTGGGTGTGGTGGTTTATGTTTATAATTGTGTGCTGGGGAGGCCAAGGGTGATGGGCCTCGGGAGCGCCCAGGCAGCCAGTCTTCTCAACTGTTTCAGGTCAGTAACACACAGGTCCTGCCTCCAGAAGCAAGGTGGGCAGCATACTGAGGAAAGACCCCTGAAACCAACCTTTGGCTTCCCTGTGTGTGTGCACACATGCAAGCGCCCTCTTGTGCCACGCTCCCTCACTAAGACTCACATCCTGTGCCTGCAGGCTGCACTCCACACGTGAGAAGTGTTAGAACCTAGCACCCACGGACACGCAAATGTCATGGGTGTCTGGGGCAGAGAGACCATAAATGTGGGTCAGGTAAAACAATGCCCGAGAACATGATGGCTGGCGAGTGTTTGCAATGCCTTCCCTTCTTGCTCTCTAGCCAGCAAGAACTTTCCATAGAAATGAAGGTGAAGGGACGGACCAAGGGCGCTAAGCAGTTATTAGGATGTGCGCGAGTTCGTTCCATTACAGGATAATAAGATCCTCCTCAGCCTGCGCCGACTATTTAAAGCCATGCCTAATCTTTCCCAATTTACATCTCGCTGCCTCACTCATTAAGTAGCCTGATCCACGTGGCTCTAATGCCTTCAATTAGGAGAGACTCCTGCAAATCCGTATGTTCCTGTATTCCTAAGCCCTTGAAGAAAAGCAGAAACAAAAGAGATTTACGACAGTCGCAGGACCGTGTGAGTGAAGACGCTCAACAGGTTGAAGAGCCAGGCCAGATGGCGCCACTTAGACTCTGATGTTCTTAATTAAGCAATCTGCTCACCGGTGTCGCCAGCAAGATGCCTAGCATGGCAGGATGGCTGTCCTCATCCCCAGCCACCCAAGACATTTCCATTTCCATGCGTGCTTGGTCCTAAAACGCCTTGTGCATGGAGTACAGCCTGCAGTCCTAGGATGTGGGTCCTGAGAGGGAGTCTTAGTGATGTGGGGGGTACCTCGTATGTGGGGGACTCTCTTGCTGGTATCAGCACAGCATAATTTTTTTCTTTGGAGGTTCAGAATCACTTTTCAAGACCAACAAGAACACCACATCTTCTTGGACCCCATGTCAAGTTCAGTCATGTGACATGTCCCAAATTGACCCATGCAATGATCATGAGATGCTTATTGGAATCTTTCAACTTCTGAGATGTCTCCCCACCAGCCTAGGCCCCACCATTCTCCTTTTCCATCTGCCTCCTGTTCTGAACTCCCAGCATGCCAACCTTACCCAGCTCTCACACATGGCCCCTGCTGGTAAGCCACCTGAACCGATAAGTCAAAGTCTTCACAACAGATTCCCAAGTCTTCGGTTAATTATGAGGACATCCAGTAGAGTCCAAGTGCTGAGTTATATGCTAACTGCTTCCTGGTCTAATAACTGTCCAGCACGCCTGCCAAACATGTCTTCCCACCGATGGCCTAAGAGCTCTCTGTCTCCATAGCCTCACCAACACTCACCATCCCACGCTTTTATCTGCACGATGAGGTGGTCTCTTTTAGTTTTGATGTGTACATCCTTAACATCTGATGATGAACATTACTAACCCAGGCCTTTCATCACCTAAAACTCTCCTGTTCCCTTGCCCAGGAATAACGGCTGCTGCCTGCCCATCAGAGCGACGGCGTGTGTTTTATCTATGGTAGGTGCTTGATTCCCATGAGAACTTGGAAAGCAATGGTAACTTCATGAAGGTAAACTGAAGGGCCTGTAAGGAGCAAGCAACATAAACTCGGAAGACCAAGGAGATGGCAGGGCCCCCGGGGAAGTTTTCAGCTACCATCGCTCCAGTTTCTGGAGGCGAGCATTTCAGGGATTCCTATAGACTAGCCGCTATCTAGAAGATTAACAGTTAATCTTCTGAGCAACCTATAGTGGTGTCTTCCGTTATCTCATTCCTTCCTCAGAAGGAAAGTGAAGCGGAGGGAGATTTTATTTTGTTTTGTTTTTTATCTATTTTCTATTTTCCAATGTCAAATAATGGGCTTGAACGTAGATTATTTTGAAAGCTTTTAGATTACCTCACCTGCTCTCCCTTTCCCTCCCTCTTTCTTCACCTCCCTCTCCCTCCTCCCACCTCTTTGGCTTGGGGTGGATGCACACATGCCTTGGCAGCTGGTGGGGGTCAGTTCTCTCCTTCTACCGTGTGGGTTCTGGGGATCCGATGCAAGTCTGCGGACTTGGCAGCAATCACCTTTACTCACTGAACCTTCGTGTTGACCCTGACCTTACATATATGAACACACGCAGCCTGCCTCAGGGTGCGTCTATGGTTAGAACCTGGGTCTGCTTAGCAATTAGAGATTTTTAAAATAAAATAAAATTCCCAAAGCTGATGACAAATTTCTTTAATTCAGAGCTTCAGATCACAGAGAGCTGCCAAAGAGGACACGCCCAAAGGGCAGTTTGTGGCAAGGCTAGCAGGGGCGACCTTGGCCCATGTGCTCTTTCTCTGGCTCCGAAAACAGAGGCAGAGAGAGCTCCACCTGCTTCATTGTCCCTCAAGGGACAAGAAAGACCTCTTCCTCTATTCCTTTGTGGATTTCCTCTTCTCCATAGTAAACTGAGGAGCTCTGTCCACTAGAAGGATCCAGAAGCCTTTCTCCTCATCTCTCCCTTGGGTTGGAATGAGTTTGATCCTTAGCCTACAGCCTTCTAGTTATGAATTCCTATTTCTCATGTAGTTAGTAATAACGCATCTATGAAGCTCTTGATAAGCATTAATTGGCTGATTGCAAGGTCTCTATAAATACTTTGATGGGAGGAAGGTGAACACAGAGACGCCATTCATCCAGGGCTCTGCTGCACCAGAAGCGCTGCTCACTTGAGAGGTCCGACTCCAAAATATACTCAATGATAGAATGACAGACAGCTGTGAGCGCCACAGAATAACTTCCCGCAGCATATTGTGACAGCTGAAAACAGAGACGACACGCAAAACTCTGACCTTTCTCAGCTCTACCCACACCGCAGACCAACCAGGTGCCATTAAATCATCACACTCGTCCGTCAATCTCTCCGTAATTAAGTGTAATTTAGAAATATGGAGGACGGCCATAAAATGGAAGCCCCAGGAGTTCCCTACAGGTTCCCACTCTGCAGAAGAGGAGCATACAGACAGAGAAAAGCCAGCGCCATCTCAGCCAGAAGGCATTTCCCACCAGCCACATTACAAAGTTCATCTTGTGCCAGTTCCCCCATTGAAAATTTCACAGCAGGTTCAGAGGGGCCTCTGTCTGGACATTTAGTGCACTGACGGTGTGCTCCCTAAGTTAGGATGTAAACCACCTCTCACACCACTTTTTCATTAATTGCCTTCATTTTTCAAGCTCCCCATTTGATTTATAGTCAATTAAAAACTCACTGAAAAGCCATGACTCGTGTGAGTTACGCAAAATGTGATTAATGCCACGCCACTGCCTCCCTGGCTGACCCGGCAGCAGACCAAGGTTGGTGTGACGGGGGCATGAAGAGGCAGCACCTGGGTAAAGGGTCCATATGGGGACAGTGGGAAGCCAGGAGCAGAGGGGTCATGGGAAACATGTCCTAGCATCAATCCAAAACCAAGGAAAAGAGTCACTTTTTATATGATAGAGGAAGACTGAATTTAGCTGGGACTGATAAAAAGAAATCATTATGGAAGCTTCTTTCACCAAAGTTGATGGAAACAATGAGAAAAATTAAATGGCAAAATTCCTTAATGTCTCATCATCAACATCAACCAAAACAATGAGACTACAGACATTGAGAACTAAAAGCCAGTACCTTAGAGTCTTGAGTTCAAATCTCTATGTTTTTCTTTTTTCCGCAAGAAAGGGTTTCTCTGTGTAGCTTCTGGCTGTTCTAGAACTTGCTCTGTAGACCAGGCTGGCCTCAAACTCCGAGATCCTCCTGCCTCTGCCACCCAGGTGCTGGAGTTAAAGGCGTATACAAACACCATCCACCTTTGAGTGCAAATCTTAGCTCTTACAACTCTAGAAAATACAGGCTTGAGAAAAGTGCTTCACCTAACTCGGCATTCAGTGTTCTCATCGGGAAAATGGTCACATAAGAACATCTTTCCTCCGAAGCCTGTTCCTAGGTTCCATGGGACTCTTGATAGCTGGGGACAACATACAAGGTCAGGTCTCAAGACTCGAAACAGTGCACGGATCCACATGGCCAGTACTCTATGTCTCCATGTCTGTGTCCAATGTACACAGCTTGTCACGTTGTCAGAAGTGGTCCATCTTCCCTCTGCGCTGCAGTCTGTGTGGATGTAGGGATTGATCTAAGGGGGTATGAGACAATGAAAAAAAAAAGACGCCTATGCCCCAAAAAGCTGTGCCTCTGTGTTAACACCAGCTCCTGTCTATAAACAACTGTGCTTTAAGAAAGGCGTCTCAACTTGTGGGTCATGACATCTTTTGAATGGCATATAAGATATTCTGCATAACAGATATTTATATTAGAACTCATTAAAGTATCCAAATTACAATTATAAAGTAGCAACAAAATAATTTTATGGTTGGAAATCACCAGACATGAACTGTATTGAAGGGTCACAGCATTAGGGAGGGTGAGAACCAACCACTGGTCTAAGTAAATTCTATATTATTGCTGGGTCAGTTCTGGCTGTGTTATGCCTGACCTTTTTACAGAAATGAGCCCATTTACTTTTGGATGATTCAAAGAATTCACTCATAGTGAGCCAAAAAATATACGACTGCACGTATTGCTAATTCATAGCCAGTGTGAGCCTAAGGATCTGTGACTTTACCAGAATATACCCTTGGAGTCCATCTGTCTCGACCCTCAGGAAAGGGCAAGGAAGACAGACTGCTAAGCAGAAAGCATTTCCTGCTAAGAATAACAGGTGCATACCCTTGCTTTCCTTCTTAAATGGACCAAAGCTTCTCCAGGGACTCTGGTTTCCCCCTGAGAAAGTTGCCTCCTCTGTTGTCTATTTTGCCAGGAGTTTTGTTTTGTTTTGTTTAAATAGAATAATAGCATCTTGTTATCTACATAGTGAAGGCTCCCAGCCTCTCTTGCTGCTAAGTTGGCTTCATGGCCACGCCTACTGAGGAATCAGAATAGCATGGCACAAGTCACTTTCAATCCGAGATAGTTAAAAATATTGAGTATCATACTTTGCTACACTCTTTCCTGACCTCGGCTCGCTCTCTCAGACTTGAGAGTCAGATTATAGTGTGACTACACTTTGCTGTGGTGATCACTCTGTGCATTTTTGTGTTTGGTTTGTGCGTACACACATTAGGAGGCCTAAGTGATGCATGATGAAAATATGAGGAATAATACAATCCTGGGTGACTAACTGGGTGTCCATTGGAGACACTGGATGCTGGACACACCTACCAGCAGAGGCTGGGGGAATGACGAACATGGTGTCCTCTAGGGAACTCAATGACCACAGAACCCTATGTTGACAAGAAGGTCAGTCTGAGCTGAAGCAAATGAGGCAGGATGTTGAGCTTGGTAACTTGGTGTCTCCCATTTTGGTTAGGTGCCTAGGTACCCCCACCAATGTGCTACCTTGCAGCCGTATTTCCCCCATTCCTTGTACTTCTCATTGACAGTGGGAATCACCCCTCTTCCCAGTTCTCCTTTCAAGACTTAGATGAAGCCAACAAAGTTTTGTCTAAGTTGTGATGAGTTGGGGGGCTTTGCACCGTCCTCAGAGAGATCCAAGAAAGGAAGACTGCTGGGTGCATGAGAAGAGAGAGCGGGATGCTGTGTTTTGATCCCTGCAGCTTGTTGAAAAATGGCCCTTTAAAGAAGAAAGCAAGCCTAGTTAGCAGCGAGGGGAGTAGAATAAAGAGTTATTTGGATGTGAAGGAAATAAAAGGCTTCAGAACAACTGAAGGGAAGATGTATTGGAGGGAACAGTGAATAAAATATTAGGGAAATAAAAGGAGTGAGGTGACCATTAGTAACGGTTAAAGCAGAAAAAGGCAAGTCACCAGGAAGCAAGAAGAAGATGAAAAGGGATAAAAGGCACTAGGCACTGTCAGAACAAAGGAAGCAGGAATCCTGGACAGAATAAACACTCCCTGGACCCCCAGAAAGCTCCCTGCTTTCTGGAGTGGTTGAATGCCAGCCGCTGGTATGAGCAGAGGTGCTCTAGCCACCAGGTAAGGGGCCAGCACGTCAAGCCACTTTGTAAAATGCTACAGTGTGCAGTGGGTGAATTGATTAGGCTGTGGACCTCTCTGCCTCTGTAACAGAAAAACTCATATGGACTTGTGGCCAAACTGCTTTCATTTTTAGAACATTTTTATCTGTTCTCTGTGTGTGTGTGTGTGCGCGCGCATGAAATGGCACATGTGAAAGTCACAGAGCAACTGACAGAAGACCGAGTCAGCTTTCTTCTTTTACTGCGTGGATCTTGGGCACTGTTCTCACGTCCTCAGCTTGGCAGCAGGTGTCGTTACCTCCTGAGTCACCACGCTGTCCTGTGGCCACACTTAAGTATGACAGAGGAAAAAGCGCACAAAGTGCACGCATCATGAACAGGCCCGGGATCGTGTCCCTCCCCTACTTTTCTTTAACCTCCAGCGCCCACACCACACCAGCCTCTACTTCCACATCACTGAAATATCTCAAATCAATTCACTTAGCTGTGATATGTAAATTCAATTAGCCAAGTCTTTTTTTTTAACTTTACAGCTCTGAACGATTTTTTCCTCATTTATCATTCAGGTGTTAGTTCATGTTAGCACATACACCTCTCAAAGCTGGTTCTTTACTTTTCCCGAGACAAAAGGGTGTGTGCCGAGTCTCTTAAGAGGCATAGAAGGGGTCAGAGAGATGGCTCAGGGGTGAGAGAACATTGTACTCCTCCGGAGCACCTGAGTTTGGTTCCCAGCACCCACGTCAGGGGGCTCACAAGTACCTCTTCCTCCGGAGTGGTTGTTAACCTGTGGGTCATGACTTCCTTGGGGGCCTGAACAACCTTTTCATAGGGGTCACCTAAGACCATTGGAACACACACACACACACGCACACATACACACACACACATTACAATTCATAACAGTAGCAAAATTGCAGTAATGAAGTAGCAACGAAAATAATTTTATGGTTGGGGGTCACCGCAACATGAGGATTATAGCATTAGGAAGGTTGAGAACCCCCACTTTAGAGAATCTGATACTTTCTAGACTTAGTAGTTACCTGCACTAGGGTGAGCATAGCTGCACACTCACACACATACACACTCACACACACAAATCTTTAAAATTGGTAAGGAGTAAAAGGAGAGAGTTGAGATGATGGGGTGGAAGCAGCTAAAAAAAATACTGGAAACATCCATTTTATATTTAAGGCTGACTTCCTCATTTTGAGTGGAATAGATCTGGCATTTCTCCTCTTGAGGACTCGGGTTGTTTGAAACAATTTTATCCAGCATTTTCGAGGCTCCATAACCTTTCCTTCCCAGCTAGACCCGGTTAACCTCATCCACAGGCTGTACTCAGAACTGGCTCCGTTCCTCCTCACCTTGAGAGGAACGGCCAAGCACCTGACCGGCACCGCTCTTTGTATTTTGTGTTAGTAACAGTCATGGAGAAGCAGTTTCGCTAGAGGGGCTAATCAGATTTTGCTGACCCAACACCTCACACACAAATACAACGTTTTAAGCTGTGATTGATTCCCGTGTCACTGAATCTCCCTGAGTGTGTTGTCATAGATAATAAGCCTGCTTTCATTTAGCATTTAGCAGTTTACGCAGGAGCAACGGCCATCACCAAGTTAATTACTTAGGGGATTGAGACCACATGCATGTGCGCACACACACACACACCTCTGATATTGGAATGTACAGTATGGTGCAGTTTAAATTAAAAAGACCCCCAAAACTATGATTGTTCCCAGCTTCTTGGTGGTGAATTGAAAGCTGTTTGATGTCATGAAGATTACAGAAGCAATCACATCTAAGGGCCTGCTTAGCATGCCAGCTCTATTAATCCCCATATAGACAGTGGCCTTGCATTTCCCAACATTTTACCATCGATGCCATTAGGGGCAATCACTTGCAACAAACAAACAAAAAACAAAACAAAAAGGAAATCATGAGACAGAGGTGGGCAGACAGACAGACAAGACACAGAAATGAGGGAAGAGGAGACTCAGGATGTCATCACTCAAGTTCTGCTTGAAATATATTGATTTGCATTATGCCTGACCCCAGAGTTGCAATGAGAAATTGTTCAGATGATCTCATTCGTATCATTGGTCCAGGGCGTTCCCAGCCATAGAGACCCTGATGTTCAGTGTCCCAACTTTCATGGCTGTGTTCCTTATAACAGACACCAGCCTTCCAGAATATTCTGATTGGCCAAGTGTTTTCTGTACACATACCATCCATGAGCCAAAGAAATGAAGGAACGGGACTGGGACAAAAGGCTGCCCCGAGGTCACAAGTCCTTAAGCGCAAACACATACGCAGTCACCCTCTCTCTGTACAGGTGCCTTAGAGCATCTGATCAAACTAGGTCACCGCTTGCATTATCTATTATCCTCAAATATCAAAGAACGGGGGTCTGGACAGATGGCTAGCAGTAAAGAGCACTTACTGCTCCTGCAGGGGACCAGAGTTCAGTCCCCAGTATCCACGTAGGACAGCCCACAACCTTACGCAATGCCATTCCAGGAGATCCAATTCCTCCTTCTGGCTTTTTCAGGCAACTGCACCCATGTGCAGACACTGGCACACACAAATACAACCACATGATTAAAAATAAAATTAATCTTTAAAAATGTTGTAAGAATGGCGCTCAGAAGTCTGCAGTTAATTGGTTATGTCCACCACCAACTTCTCCTGCGGTAAAACCTGCCCTCGCTAGGCATTTGTCTCTGGGCTTTTGTTCTCTTAAAGGTAAAGTGATATAATACTGGTGTTAAGTGCAGTAAGGAATGGTAACCAGATCTGAGAGACGCACATTTTCAGGAAATCAATTGGAATTTGGGGAATTTCAGTTTAATCCACAGAAGCAGCAGAAAAGATTTGAATCTTTTTCAAGACTGTCTTATCAGCTTGGAGAACAAGAGTTTTTGATTCCTATGTCTACAAATTCCCAGCTGCCAATACCCTGCCTCGCCATTATTTGGATCTAATGCTACACGTGAGAAACGGCAGGTAGCACGGCAATCTATAAGGAGGCAATGATTTTACTCTTGGGTCTGCCCTGCGAAAATAGATTTCATTCTTCCCACATAGCCCAGAGTCACCCCGGAGGCTGGAAATCCCCCTTTCTGGGTGTGGGGCAGAAGAGTTCATCAGAGATAAAATATTGAGGAGAGATACGTGGCATGCATTCACCCACAAGCTGGAAACTGTCATTTGGAAGCATCCACCTAGGGCCAAGCAGTGGCATAAGAAGTGTGACCAGAAAAGAGGAGTAAATCCCACACCCCGAGATTGTTACAGATGGCTGGGAAGTCCACATGAGTGGCCCCTGCGCATCTTGGAGGGGCTTACAGTTTAGAACAGGCTGGTCCTCAATGAATTCGGCAGGCTGCTGGATGTGGAGCACTTTCTGCTGGAATCCGGGAGTGCAGTCCAAATCGTCTGCAGAGGTTCCCAGGAACACCTGAGGAAAGGAAGCAGTCAGTGTTTCAACAGCAGCCAGCATGGTTGTAGCCCTGCTAACTTTTTCTTCCTTTGAACCAACTCTGCAACTTTTGGAACTGAGCTGAGGTTCTACTTCCATTTCCCCAAACGAAGAGGTAAGGCACCTCTCATGGCTGCCAAATAGCTCACTTTTGGCAAGGAGATTTTTCTTGGAGGATGCAAAACTAGGAACAGGTGCTGTGACTTCCATTAAGCCGAAGCTAAAGAAATAATGTTGTAAGAGTTTTCCACCTGCTAAGAATCGCACTACGGTTGCCGTGTGTGAAATTTCATTACAAAAACTGTCAGTTTTCAGTGACGCCCGAGTTAAAAACCAGCTTCATGTTCATACATGCAAAAGAACAATGTCATGCCCTAAAAGGAGAAAAAAGAAAACAGAACTCTCCCTCTGGGGTTACTTCTAGAAATATTCCAGGGTCTGTTGGGCCTTCACCCTGGTCTGCCATGGTGGTGATGAGCCACAGGTGGCCACTGAACAACAGCAATGTAACCGACCCCAAACGGAGACATGGTTGGGTATAATATTGTCAACTTGACACCAACTAGAATCACCCAGGTAGGGGTGGCACCACCCATAGTGAGCTATAAGACACTGTCTTGATTGATAATGGTGTGGGATGGTCCAGCCCACTGTGGGTGGTGTAACCCCTAGGCAGGTGATCCTGACTTAGCAAGCTGTGAGGGGCAAGCCAGTAAGCTGTGTTCGCTCCTCCTTCGCTCCTCCCCTGCTTCTCCTGGAGTTCTTGCCTTGGCTCTCTTGATGATGGACCACGAGCTGGATATGTAAGACAGATAAACCCTTTCCTCCCCAAGTCGCTTCTGGTCATGGTGTTTATCAAGCCACGGCTAGACTATACACCATCTTGAAAATGATTTTACAGTAATTATGCATTAAAATGATAATGTTTGAAATACAGTGCAGAATGGAAGTGGCTGTTATAATTAATTTCACCGGTTTCTTTTCACTTTCGCAAACTTGGCTTCCTGGAAATGTAAACCGTACAGTTCTTTCCAAGGCCTCGCTTTTGTCCTTGGGATTTCTCCTCATCCGTCATTCAAAACAAACAAAAGCAAAACCTGGGCTACACCATTACCATTGTAAAGCACTTTCCTCCCAGCACGGCACAGCCATTGCTGTTTTGAAACCAAAGCAGCTAAAATGATCACTCCTAAGGGACATTTAAAGTTTGAGCCCACCAACATTCTCCTATATGGAGCGGGTAGCAGGCAGAGTGACAGGGCTCATAAAGTAACCCACGAGGTGGCTCACACAGGGCATGAAGTCTCTTCTTCCAGGAGGATAGGTCCTTGTTAACTGTTGCTAAGAAGGGCGAGGATCTTCTTGGGTGCCACATACTCCTCTATGTAGCCTCAATTATTCCCACTGGCTCATCAAGTCAGACTGGGGTGGGCTCTGTGAATGACCTACGTGTGGTTAATACGCATTTGCTCATAATGCCCCAGAAGTTACTTACATGCTTTGGGATAGGAAAGTACATGATGCTCTCTGGAGCAACATCTAACTTAGACAAAAATGAACTTAAGGTCTATATGCAGAGACTCTCATCTCCTAGAAGAAATACCTGACCTGTGGCTCACCTGGGTACACCTGAGCGTCTGCCTCACACACTCCCACAGGCCTGCTTCTTAGACTTTAAAAGCAAAGCCGAGGTGTTTGAGCCATTCTCACAAGAAAGTCCCAAGTTAAGCTTACTCTGAACATAATCTGGGGAGTCTCCCTGGCAGCCTCACGATGCACAGAGACACGTATATTTTACAGAAGACCTAAGCTGACTTGTGGATGGGTGGAGATGGAATCTGAGTCTAAGCTTAAATGCCCTCTGATCTGTCTCCTGGAAAGAACCTTGTTCAATTCCGACCCTCAGGCCTTCTCTCTAGGCTATAGAATATAGAGACCCCTTCGGAGGTCGCATATTAGATATCCTGCATATTAGATATTTCCTGTATGATTCAAAACAGCAGCAAAATAGGTGGGTCACCACAACATGCGGAACTGTATTAAAGGGCTTCCGCCAGCATTAGGAAGGCTGAGGACCACTGCTCTAGAGACTGTTTTGTTTTCCTTTTCTAAGCTAGCTCTCCAAAAAGTATAAAAGGCTTCTCTAATCTGACCTGAAATCACCATCATCGGATCCTAAGAAATGTAACATCCCCAGCCCTGCCTGTCCTTCCAGATGGCTGGAAGGTGTGTGATTGGCTCCCAGTTTTCACCTGAGATCACACCCTCGTGCACGACGGTGGGGGTTCGTTTTGATAATCAGTTTTCACTAGCCACCTTCTCTCCTTGGCTGATTTCCTCACCCTGTTCGTCCTTATGAGACCAGCCCTCCAAAGATCTGCACTCAAAACTTTGGCTCAGCCCTTGCTTTTAAAGAAACCGAACTCGGAAGCCAGATGTTGAATTCTTAACCAGGGCACATCAGCGCGGAAGACAGCGTATTATCTTCCCCGCAAGCAAACTCCAAACAATACAGAAAAGGTTAGCCGCTGAGAAGGGAGGGGGGACAACTCTGAATGCCAGCCTTCTAGGAAGCACTGAACCCCAAGGAATAGGAGCAAGAATCAATCTCAGGAGGTTGATGGTGTGGCCAGGCTGAGACACTTCAGAGGAGCTAAGGGTGGAGAAGTCACCACCCCGTCTGACATCATCTTTCTCAAATCAGAGTGGGAGGGAGGCCACTGTAGCTCATGTCTGTGAGGCTCTGCCTGTAAGTGTCCCTGTGTCCAGAGACTAGGCTCTAGTTGCTGCCTTCTGGAGACATCATAAAGCTGACATTCTAAGTGGCGCATTTGCAGAATGCAGACTCGGAGCTCAGAATAATTGGCCGGCATTGTTGCGAGCAGAAAATCTATAACCCGCTAATGCTAATTCAGTTAAACAGAAACGGGCAAAGGTCACACCTTATGCCTGTGATTATACGTTAACCTCCTAATTGGCTAATTCTGCCCTCAAATCCCAGACCAGTCAACCAGTCATCCCCCCGACATATTGAGGAAGGCACAATTTCCCTGGGGACACTGAGCTAGTCATCCGGGAGGGAGAAATTCTGGTTATATCAAGAAACAGTGATTTCCTCCCGAGTCTCCATGTTTTCTCTGCTCGGTCCTTGCCCTGATTTCTTGACAACGTCTGTTCAGGGTACTTCTACAATTCTAAAAGGAAAACCAACTTTTTACAGCTTCTGACTCCCAGGAAGAGTTGGACCTTTCAAACGCACAGTTTCATCTTTGTGAATTTGGGGGTAAGTTTATCTACCAGTCAAAAATTAAATAACGTGTGTCCTGCTTAGGGTTTCTAGTACTGCAAAGAAACATCATGCCTAAAGGCAACTTGGGGAGGTAAGGGTTTATTTGACTTACATTTCCAAATCGCTCTTCGTCACTGAAGGAATTCGGGGCAGGAAATCAAGCAGGGCAGGAACCTGGAGGCAGGAGCTGAGGCAGCGGGCATGGAGGGGTATGACTTGTTCAACCTACTTTCTTATAGAACCCAGGACCACTTGCCCAGGGAGAGGTTGCCCCACCCACGGTGGGCTGTACCATCCCCCATCAATTACTAATGAAGAAAATGCCCTCCAGGTTTGCCTACAGCCTGATCTTACGTAGGCATTTTCTCAGCTGAGGCTCCTTTCTCTGCAGTGACTGTAACTTGTGTCAAGTGGACATAAAACTAGCCCCTGTGGTTTGTAAAATAAAGGGGCACCTGCCGTGCAAAGGAGACAAAGTAATGAGGTCAAAGTGTCCAGTTATTCCTTCAGTTTGTTGTTGAATCCCGGGATTCATCTGACTCTGTTACAGCAGGCCCAGGGGATCAGTTTGTTTTTCTGTTGCTGTGATAAGACACCAATCCAAAGCAAGTTGGGGGAGGAAATGGTTTCTTTGGCTTACAACCCCTCATGTAGGGCCCCCCAACACAGGAACACAAAGCAGGAACTGAAGCAGAGACCACAAGGAAACACAGCGGGCTTCTCATGGGTTTCTCACCCAGGCCTTCTTTCTTAAAGGACTCGAGACCACCTGGGACGCACTGCCTCTCACCCAGGCCTTCTTTCTTAAAGGACTCGAGACCACCTGGGACGCACTGCCCACAAGAGGCTGGGCCCTCTCACATCTGTGTTCAATCAAGAAGATATCCCACATGCCTGCCCACGGGGCAACCTGATGAAGGCAATTGTCACTCTATTGTACCAAGTTGACAAGCACAAACCAGCCCAGTCTGGGACTTGTAAGGAAGCAATGCGATGTGGTCATCAAGTCCCATTTTCCTTGTTCAGATTCAGTTGGCCTTTTGCTGATGGATTTGGTGTGCTTTGGAGGTGCTCTGGACCTCTGTTTTCTCATCTAGGAAACACGTGAAGTGAGATGTGTGTAAACTTAACAAGATGACGCACAGAGTGTAAGCCGAAAAGGCCGCCCAGTGGGGAGGGGCTCAACAGACGCTAACTAGCGCAGTGCTATCTATGGTCCAGAGATGGAGAAAGGCCTTAGCAAGCCCTCATTTACATCCTCGACGAACTAAAATGAAAATCTAAGTTGAAAGGAAAGCCTGACATCCTTTGGGACTCTTTGAAAGCTGGATGAAGGGTGTCTAATCTCATGTAGGGACCTCAAGCAAATCTATCCCCTGAAGAGGAACCGGTCTGCTTTAAACTGGGGACCAGAAGAGGTTGAGTAGGCAGAGAGGAATGTGCACTTATCTATTATTTTTCCATGTATAAGTGGTGTCTATGTATGCATACATGCGAGTCTGTGTGGGTATGGACACATGTGTGTGCCTGTACATATGAGGGCCTGGGCTGATGTTGAGTGTCTTCAGTTGCTCTCCACCTCATGTGATGAGGCTGAATCTCTCCCTTGGATCCCGAGCTCACTAACTCTAGACTAGCCAGTTTCACCTGCTCCAGGGACTCTCATCTCGGCCTCCTGTATGCTGGGAATACCCACCTGGTTTCAGTGTGGGTTCTGGGATCTCAACGGTGACTGCTGTTCTTGAGCAACAAAGTGTGTCATCTGCTGAGACTCCTCCCCAGCCCAAGATGTACACTTACCCCTTAATTCAAGCTATGCCCCTTTTTACACAAATCGTTTTGTGCCTCTTTGGTAATGCTGCAGCACGCCTTGAAATCACAAAACTGCATTTGTAGAAGAATCCAGATGCAAACTGCCCAAAGCAGAATGCAGCTCAGTGATGAAAGAATGTTCCAGGGACTGTCTGACTCTCGGAACTCAACTGTGTGTCTGCAGGTGGTCTTGTCATGCATCCACGCTCTTCCACTACAGTCTCACTAAGGGTGGGGCAGATCATGGAGGCCCATCACTCAATGTTGTAAGAATTAACGCTTGGCCTTCCTCCCAATCCGACTCAGCCTTTCTGTGATGTGATTCAATGTCACTGGTACAAAGATCCTACCTGGACAGACTGTTCCCTACACCCTATGGAGCTTTGCCAAGCAGAACCTGCGAGCGCTTTGGATCTTTCATTACTACCATGGTAATAACCATCTTCGGCTACGGTTCGTGTGCTCATTTATGCATTAGTGCTCGGCGCGCATAAACAATCGGTGCAGATGCATCACTGGGAGCATGGCAACTATCGAGTTTTATAATCACCAAAGAATGCCCATTATTTGAAAATTACCATCAGTCTGCTCTGGAAGCAGATTCATGTCCTAGAAAGACAATAACCAAGGGCCTGAGCTATGCGGTTCAGTACAAATCCCAGCTCCATCGCTCGAGTCGTGCTGGGTGAGTCACCTGTGTCTCAGTTTTCCCAGATGGAAAATGGGAGAGAGGATGGTCTGTTGCGGGTTATTCCGAAGACGAAGTGAGGAGATTGTTGCAGAGGGGATTCCACACATCCATGGCTTGCATGTCTGCATTGTTATCTCTGCATGGTATATGTAAATGAGCAGATCTAATTTGCTGCTGCTCCCAGGACACTAAAACACTACTTGTCGCCATTGTAAAACTGCCCAGTGGGTGATAGTTCAGGCCTGTGCAAAAGGGAGCAGCAGGAACATGCATCCCAGAGTGGAACAGAATGGGATATGCACATGCTTGCCAGTGTCCTGCAATGATGGTGCAATGATTGGCTGAGCAAGGATGGCCACTTTTGTAAAGGGATCCAAGCATCCTTTAAGGTGGCAGCAGCTCAGAGCTCTGTCCTCCCTCCAAGAGTTCCTGCCCTGAACTCAAGCACCAGAACCAAGAGTGGGTGGGTCATCAGGCCATCCTCTTTATTCCTGACTCTCCTATGGGGCTCCTTTTCTCCCACAGCACAAACATTTCGCTTTCAAAAGGGGTGGCTATGTTTATCCTGACAGGTGCTGTCTCAAGAGCCTAGCCAAC
The DNA here is from genome assembly GCF_037038515.1 of Microtus pennsylvanicus. Lineage (NCBI taxonomy): Eukaryota > Metazoa > Chordata > Mammalia > Rodentia > Cricetidae > Microtus > Microtus pennsylvanicus. The sequence goes on along the minus strand of NC_134584.1, from coordinate 117,745,090 downwards.
TCTGAAGCTTCCTTCCTGAGAAAGGAATTCTCATTCCCCCCCCCCATGTTGTGGTGTGTGATGCTTCATCTTAATTGTCATCTTGATGGGATTTAGAATCACCATGGAAACAAATCTCTGGACAGGTCTAAGTGGGATTATCTAGATTAATTGAAATTGGGAGAACACCCTAAACAGAGGTGGTACCATTCCACAGGCTGTGGTCCCAGGCAGATGAGTGGGGTGGGAGGAGGTAAAAGCAAACTGAACATCAGCATCCCTCTCTCTGTTTGCTAACTGCAGATGCAGGGTGACCAGCTGCCTCACACTCCTGCTGCCCTTTCTTCCCAAACATGATGGACTGTGTATCCTTGGACCGTGAGCCAAGATAAACCCCTCTCTCTCAAGCTGCTTTTAGCGGGCATTTTGTCCTAGCAAAACAAGAAACTAATGTAGTTGTCAATTGGCAGAACTTGGTGGACCCAGTCAGCAGATGTGACTAGCAGAGACAGAATGTAGGGTGTCCTAAAGAAGAATCATCATGTTGCATAGAGTGGACTTCCCAGGGCTGCCCCTATGGCACCATGTCACTATGCTTAACTCCCACCCTCTGCCTCCCTGGCACTCTCCCCTGGACATCCATGTATCTGAGTTTCCTACCTGTGCTTTAGACTTTAGAGACTGATGCGGAGCCAGGAGATTCCCCTGATGTGAGTCTCTGGACACATGTCACCAAGGTACACACATTTAGTGCTATTAGTTCCATTGCAATAATTCTGGCCAGAAATCAATGGCTAACACAATGAGCCTAGAAGGACTGTCACCACTTCAACCTGGACACTGGAATGTCCCATATGATCCTTTCCTCCTTCAACGAAAAACAGAGGAAGAACTCCAAGATGTCAGTATGGTCCATAGAAAGTACACTGACTTAAGGCCCTTTGCAGAACGCAGACATCCAGGAGAGAAGGCTAGCAAGCAGCAGCCACATCACTGTGGGTCAGTTCACTGAGGTTTGTGGGTGTCTGTCCCCAAGCTGGCCAGGCTGATGACACAATGAACAGGCACAGAATCTGGGCAGAGAGAGCTTCCCTGCCCCAGGTTCTTCTGACTTGTCCCCGTGGCCAGTGAGAAATAGCAAAACAGATTTACACGGCATGTCCAAAGAAGCATAACTACAAAGAAACTCCCTGCCACAAATAATGATCTCATGGGCTGTGGACAGCCTCAGATCTCATGTTCCCTTAAGCCAGTTCCCTGATATTATTCTCCCAAACAAAGCTGTTTCTGTTTTCCCAGCGCTGTTTTCCTGGTAGCGACTAACTCAGTGTTTGCTATTAGCCTGGATGGACAGGTCCTTTATCCAGGTCACAAAACAGCCTGGATTCACCCAGTCAGAGTGGCTCTGCTGCAACCAGTTTGGAGGGTCTTGGGCTAGTGGGGAAGAAAGGCTGCTTTTTCTGTTTCTAACTTGCAGGACACACAAAAAAAAATGATAAAGCACTGTATTTCGACTAAGTCTTTATCCTGCCAAACATCAAAAGCCCACACTCCTGACAGGATTCACAAACGCCCACTATCCACAGCCAGCCAGCCTAAGAAGATACCATCCCCAAGACTTTCACGCACACTCTCACACACATACACCTGCACGTGTCTGCACACCTAGGCTCCTATTATCGACACTCTGCTGGAGTCTAACTCCCTACAAACGTTCTTGGTGTTTTAAAGCTGCAGGAATACAAGTAGCTGCTACATCCCTAGCTGTTATGGTAACAGATATTTAGAAATGATGCTGTCGCTCCCGTGGAGACAAACCCGAGTGTGCTCCTTGTCCCTTGGTGAGTCCCCTAGCTGTTTATGTGCATGATTTGAAACCACCTCCCTGGACCTCATTCCTGATCAAATAACTGGTCAGCTTTCCTCAAGTTATAAGAGAGGGAGTGAACTGTATGACTCTGGAAAAGAATGAGATCCAAGTCTGAATTAACACAACTCTGTGTTGTGGAATATTCATACACTGCACGGAGATGTATGGCTGTGATTGGAGTAACAAAAAGCTGAACGCCCAATAGCTACGCAGGAGAGAATAGGCGGGACTTCCAGGCAAGAGAGAGAGAGAGAGAGAGAGAGAGAGAGAGAGAGAGAGAGAGAGACACTGAGAGAAGAATCTAGGCTCACAAAGCTGAATATAGATTTTTTTTTTAAAAAAGGGGGGGTCAATTAAGTTATAAGAGCTATTTGGGAAAAAGCCTAAGCTAAAGCCAAGCTGTCATAATTAATAATAAGTCTCCGGATCATTATTTGCAGGCTGGTAGTCCAAAGACAGTCTGATAAAAAGTCTGCCTCCTGGCCATGAGGCTATTTCTGTGGCTTTTAAGAAATGGGTCATCTGTTGTCTTTGGCAGGTGCAACATAATATTTGTGGTACTCAGTTGCTGAGAAGCTTCAATGAAATAACACGCAGAGGATAGAAAAATGGAGAAAACCTCTAACGTTCACTATTCCAGCCCTTATACCCTGAGAATATGTTGGGTAACATATCTCACAGAGGGATCCAGGCTGAGAAGCGGTTGGTTTTAATAAAAGATGTGGAAAGATCCAGAACAAACTCAAGGATCTTTGAAAATAGGAGAGTCAAATCAACAAATGTGATTGCGGAGGTGAAGACAGAGGGCCACCGTGTAAGAGGAACTGGAGCAGCAGGGAAGATGGGAAGTGCACACACAGACAGGAGACAGGGAGCTCTCTCAGAGTGGGGAGATGAAGTGGCCCAAGAGGATTCTCCCCAGGAGGACCATAGAAGGAAGGAATCAATACCCCGCCACCAGCAGTAACTGTCCTAAGTGCTTCTCCTCCAAGTACTGGCCAGCATAGACAAGGTTCCTCCCTTTCTGGGCTACTCTTGTGCCTCAGTGAGTGAGTTCACTGCTTCATTGGTATCTCTGGACTATTTTTTCTCTCTCTTGAGACAGGGTCTCTGTTAGCCTCAGACTCACTGGCCTCAAACTCATGGAGCCAAGGGTGACCTAAACTTCTGTTTCTTCATGTTTCACACTGTAGGGAGTTAGGAAGTAGTTGAAGGTTAAGACACGTGAGCTAAGACAATAAAGGCCCTAATCTGAGTCTTGCCACTTAGTTGCTGTGTGACCCTAAGATCTGCTGCATTCCTCTCTTCTGTGCCTCAGTTTCCGCACATGCATAGCCAACTAATGGATCTATTTGTTTCGATCGAGAGGCCCGTGGCTGCAAAGGTTCAGGACAGAGGTTGGCTTCTTGCATCTGCTCCATGCGACCAAGGCTATTGTTTGGATTGTCCTCCTGCAGTAGGTCCAACATGCGACAGAAATATGAGAGAAGGAACAACAGACTTCTTAGGTGAGCGAAGAGGCTTGAACCACATCGCAGATGAGATCATATTGGAGAAATGACTTGAAATCTTTCAAGTGGCAAACTATGAAGAAGACTGTTCTGGGCCGGAGGCTTGGTCAATGTAAATCCTACACGGGAACCTATCCAGCGAGAATAACAAGCAATGGGGCTGTTTGCAAGATTATTTGAAGGTGTTTGGTTGTCTCAAAATGGGATGGAATTGACGAGGCTTGTCTACCTCAAACCCAGCCGGAAGCAATTCAAGGAAATCAGGTTTTGTTTAAAAAGAATTAACTCTTTCTGTTTAAGGCTCCAGAATTAAGCAAGCAAGCTAAAATGGAAAACTCAATAGAGGAATAACCATCCACAAGAACACACCTTAGCACATTTCAAGAAAACCTGTGCCTGTCTGCTGTGGCTTAGAAACAGGGTCATTGTTGTCCAGTCATAAGTCTGCAGTGTGAGCATTTGGGAAAATCTGTTGTTTTTTTTTTTCCAACTCAGCCACTGATATCCATGGCTCAAGGCCTCCCTCCTCTGTCTTGGAAGCCACTAGGAGAGTGTCTTAATCATTGCTGTTTCTCATTCTCTCTATCAATACTGAGTTTATGCCTCCCGCTGCTGCACGGCTCCCTCAATAAAGACTACCGGGGTTAACATTACTTTTCTGGGTCATTCAGACAACATCTACACATTCTGTGAATTAGGGTGCAAAGATGTGTAGGGGCTGTGAGCGTACAATATGTGAAGCGCTCCTGCGAGGGATGGCAAAGTTCTACAGAGAGACCTGTATAAGACCAGTGTCCATGATGATGAGTGTCAGCAGTAGGACAATAGCTATAGTCACCAAGAGAGGGACCTTTGGGTAATCCTTGAGTGCAAGCATACGAGTATCTCTATCTATCTATCTATCTATCTATCTATCTATCTATCTATCTATCTATCTCTCTATCCCATTCCTTCTCTTTCCCCCTCTCTCATACTCCCTCTCTCCTCCCCCCTCTTTCCCTCTCCTCTCTGCTCTGTGACTGTGGATGCTATATGACTAGCTGCTTCAGGGACCGCTCCCCCACGAGGACCCTTGAGGCACAATAACCCCCTCCCTGCAGTTGAGCTGTTGGCTAGTTTATCACCACAGCAGGACAATTAAGACAATGTCCTTCTGTGATCCCTTTCATTCCCAGCAATATTTACTGTTGAGAGCAGGGAAATCTACAGAAGACTGTGATGTTTGGGAAAGACACATATCCAGACCCAATGTTGTGTCAATTTAACAATCAGACTCTGACCTTTTCTAGCCTAAAAATAATTATCGTTCCTCCTTGGCCTTGCTGTAAAGCGGACCATTTTATTCTAGCTGTGCGATGCACCGTGCTTTCTTCTCTGCCAGACATTAGACAAGATGTCAGATCTGTCAACACATGGGCAGGTTTTTATTAATTATCTTTCGGAGGTAAAGTCCTTTTGGTGATTTCTTTTTCACACAAGGAAAGTTCCTCTATTGAACTAAATGTCTATCTTGTTATATTGTTGCTTTATTTTCCATGCAAAAGGTTCTCACTTGGGGAAGTTCCAGAAAAGAAAGAACAAAACCAGGCAAAAATGGCACTGAGGGCAAGAAATCTATTTAGTTCTAGCATGCCACAAGTTCCCAGGGATGGAGGGAAAAAAAGCTACATTTCTCTTTTCAATCTAACTGAATCTTGCTACATTAAAAAAAATTAATCTAGATCAGAAGGCAAGTCGAGAACTGTTCTTTAGATTCTGATTCTTCATATTCTGATGGATTCATTCGTTGATATAACATTCATTGGGTTCCTGCTCTGTACCAATGCTAATATAAATATAAATCAGCAAGACACGGTTCACAGCTCTAACGATCAGCAGTAGTAATAGGAATGGCTGGCACTTACATATTTGCTTTTAGTGTTGTGGGGAGCTATCAGGGTGTGGAGGAAGGGAATATAAGGGAATGGGAGTGGGGGAGATGGCCCTGTCTTAGACCACACCAATATGACTTATTTTGCTCATGGGCTTTTCTGTTTTAAACAAGAGATATCTACTAGGAAAGACTATACACACGCTGGCTCTTTATAGTAATAACTATCAACTTTTTTATATTTTTATAATTTTATATTGTTTTATATTTTGAGAAAAGGAACTAAGATCTCAACACAATATTTAAAGAAAGTGTAAATTAGACTCATATCTCAAGAGAGGAGCAGAGGAGGTCTCTAGCAGAGAGAGTTGCCCAGGGGAATCATGGTACTTGTTTAAATCAACTCTCCGAGAAAGAAATGCCTCTGCCTGTGTGCCTGCCCATTTCCATGGTGTAAATACTGTCTTTGTGGCTGATTTCAAGCTACAGATGTGACACCTCTGAGGACTGGTTTCGGGGGAGGTGTGTAGAGTTGGCTCTAAACAAGCCTCTCCAGCAGAACGAGATATGTAGGTACTTATTAAAACTAAACGGTCTAGGCAATTTTTGGAGTGTCTTTAAGAAGGAGCCACAAGGCTGCCTGCTACCTCACAGTAAGATCCTGTAATAGAATAGTGGATTACACTAATATGAGTTTAAAACAACCTGGAAAACCCATCTACTAATGGAGAAAATGAGATACCACAATCTGGCTTTACAGTCAGAGAAATGCCATGAATTCTTGATTCGTGACCACATGTTATTTAAATATTGCTTTTGATGTATTACCCAGAGTCCTAGCTCAAATGATCAGAGATAATCCTGCCTTCTGACATAATTAGGGAGCTGCTGCTGTGCTAAGCTGGAGGATAATCAATTTGACCTTGAAAGTTTGTCTACAGTGCCTTACTGATGTTCTGAACACAGCAGAGACGGCCATTCTGGCCTCTCCCAGTCCAATACCATCCATAGACTTTGCTCCAAGGTCCTGCTCGCACCAAGAGAGAGGCTACAGAAAAGTGACCCCAGGTCCCTCAGGGTCACATTATCTGCTGGATGGTCTTTATTTTGTCAGCCACCTGATAATATTTAAATACCAGGAGTTCGCCTTAAGTGATTGAAATTTAGACAGCACCGAGGTTAGAATTAAAGAGGGCAGTCGCCCCTCTGTGAGTCAAGATGGACAGAGCCATCATCAAGTGACCACAGTCCATGTAACCCCAACAACGAGCCATTTGCTTTGTGCATGACCCCAGTTTACCTAAGTTCTACATACAAGTGGATTGAGGTGTGCATCTGTGCCTCTGCACAGACTATTCTTATGCCCAAGTCTCTCCATCCACTTACAATCCCTTCCTGGCTTCTGTGGGTATCTGAATTTTCATTGTTACCTCTTCATACTCCTGGGATGAGTGCTCCCTGAGGATTGGGAAGATGGCTCCATCATTAAAGCACTTGCCTTGCAATCAGGAAGACTTGAATTCTATATCCCAAACACCACACACACACACACACACACACACACACACACACACCAGATGTGTTAGCACACACTTAAAAACTCCCACACTGGGGAGGTAGAGACAGGCAGATCCCTGGAGCTCACTGGCCAAATAGCTTTAGCCTACTTGGTGAGCTCTAGGCCAGTGAGAGGCACTGCCTCAAAAGTAGGGTGGACAGCACCTGAGGAATACTAGCCATGGTTGAACCCTTACTTTCAATGGGATGCTGAGAAACTTCTCAAGCTACAGCAAGACCACACCCACCCTCTAACCAAGCCCCCTGTGTCCATACTGACTTTTCTTCTAGCTCCTGGGAATCTCAGGTCTGTCTGCTCAGATACTAGTTACTTTTTCACAGGCTCAAGCCCTTCCAGTTTAACCCATGTTCAAGGTCACAGGTATATTATAGAGATAAGTACAGTCCTTAGTTCATGCCAATGTCATCTTCCTCTCCATCCTCTTAAGCCCACAGCTCACTCAAACCAAACAAACAAGGGATATATGAATAGAAGCCCCTAAGTCACCCACCCTCCTGCTATCCAAACTGTAAGGTGCTTTGCCTGCCATCCAGTCATGTCCCCAACAAGCAAACTTGCAGCAGATTCTGAACTGACAGAATTAAAAAGGTCTGAGCTGAAATAGTTTACAAAGAACTTTTGGAAATTATTATTATCATGTCTGCTTCCCTCCAGAAGTTCAATTACCTGAAATTTCATGAGTCAGTCCTTTGGATATTTCTAACCCGAACCAGATTCACACAATATTTCAAAGCTTCAGCTAATCCTACTGCTTTCAAAGGAAGTCTGATTCTTCACAGGGGAAAATAGCATATCTTCCTCATAGTAAAAACTGGAGGAGAAGGGCTCATCTTCAAAAATTACATAGTGAAAAAATACATTAACAAGGAGGGCCATCCCACTAGAGTCTCCCTAGGAAGCCAAAAGTCAGTTTGACAGACTTTTCTCAAGGTCAAGTATGGTCTCTCAGGGAGGAACACACCATGACAGCCACTTTATCTAGTGAGTGACCAGCAAGGCCATCACTATGTCTAAGGGTCTCAGACTGGAATGACAGCATTGGGAAGGAACAGGGGAAGAGGAAGGGCAGAGTCGAGTCCTGGGGTGGTCCGTGATCTGGAGAGTCTGGGCTCTCCATGTTTTAGCATCTTGACTGCCGCGCCTCAGGAATCCTGTTATTGTTGCCGCCCCAGTCCCCAGCAGAATATTCAAATGTTCACAAACGGAGCTGCAGAGGGTCGTTGGATATAGGAAATAGTCACAATTACAGTGTGGTCAAGGTCATGACCAAAGAGTAGGGCCAGAGTATGGGGAGGCAGCGCTGCAACACTGGGCACAGTCACTGCACCTGAGTCTGAAAGCCCGAAGGAGGGGCATGTTTCAGACCCAACAGAATCACATGGAAAGAGGAACCAAACCCCTACTCTACCCCAGTGAGAGGCAGCATCCTGGAAAACCTTCCCGTCTTCCTGTCTTCTGAACCCTGGTTCTAAAGCCCCAGTAGCAGAATCATGGACTGGGAAATCACAGCGCACAGACCACATCTAGCCCACTGTCTCTTTAAATTGATACAGCTTTAATGGAGCCGACAGTGACTGCCAATTTGCCTACTGCCTGCATTCACTTCCACACTAAGATGGTCAAATCCGGTTGCTGGGACAGGGGTTGCAAGTCCTGCAGAACCAGCAATGTCAACTATATCGTCTCTTAATAAACATTTACTGTATGGTTAGACCATTGGTATCCAGAGGTCACAGGGCCTCCATACAGACTGCCAACCTAGCCACCCCCTTGCTGGTGATGGCAAGCATAGAACCAGAAAACCAGTAGGTGAACCTAGGCCAAACGCTGAAAACAAAACCCTCTGTAATCCCCCTGTGGCCAACCAGACGACAAGTGTCTCTTCGTCTCCATGAAAGAGCCATTTCTGAGCTAGCCTCATGCAAAGGAAAGGCAACTGTGGAAAGACGTGGAAGGATGAAGTCAGAAAAGCCACTTAGCACTTTCGTACTTTTTGCTGAATTTTCTGTAGGTTCAGTATCATCTGAAAATGTTTTTCAACATCTAAAGAAAATTGACTAGCAAACAAGAAGGATATAAGGCCCTTTTCTGGTTTCCATGGGCACACACACATACACACACATGTGTATACGCAAACATGTACATATACATACAAATGATGAAAATGAACATTCTTTCTTTAAAGGATAATTTAGAGAACGTTGAGTCTGTGTGAGAAAATCAGAGTTGGAGGACAGGTATTGGGCATGGCTTGAGAGCTGTATTGGTGAGGAGGAGGAGGTCACAGCCATGGGTTATAGGCAGAGGCTTTGCTGCAGGGACAATGTGGAGTGACGGGACTAGGGTGGGGCACTTCCAAGATGAGAAGATGCTCAGTGTCAGGTAAAGGGTCGATGTGGCCCCAGACCAATCTGAGCAGAAAGGACCTAGTCTAACTGACAGGAGCCAACCACCCAAAAGGCCTGCCTGTCTGTGAGCTTGGGCCTGTTCTGCCATCTGGTCACTGGGATTCTGAAAGGGTTACCTCCACAGTAGCCATCAGGATTACTTCACTATACCTAAAGCATCGGCAACATGGGCTCTGCTGACCACACATCTGGGAAAGATGTCTACATATCGAGTCTCCATTGAAAACCTGGAACCCCGAGTCTCTAGCGAGTTTCCTGGTACAGTTTGCACGTCCTGGGAGAAGCACACCTATCCCATATGAGTCTCCTAGAGAGGACCCTGGGAACTTGCTGCTGGTTCCTTCTGGATGTTATGCTGGGCTAGTTTTGTTACAGACAAATGTCACGGCAATGAATCTTAGACACGAACTCAACTGAGTCCTCCCAGGGAATCATGGGACCTGGGTGTGGTCTTACCGACTCCTGGTGCAATGATAGATCTGCACCTTTTACTTCTTTGCCAGGAGAAGTGTGCTGTGTGGGTTTGTCCATATTACCTTTATAGGACATCTCTGCAAACACCCCGGCCCCGTGCTCACCACTGCTGTTTTACACGCAAGGTGCGAAGGGGATTTAGAGGCTCCTGCTTCCCGCTCAAAGTCACCCAGCTCTCCTGACTAACAGCCCAGGTGCCCTAACTCACTGCCTGCATCCCTGAACCCTCTGGGTTCACCCATAGTGCTCATACTGCTTACGAGAAACTCAGGGGTGCTTTAGTTGATCTGCTTGACCCCCACCCAATCCCTCATCTGTTTTTAGACTTTAATCTGATTTATCGTAAGATGCTTCAGCAAAGCTCCTCTAGGCTCCGCCTCTTAATCTTGATGGTGAACCTGAGCCGGTGTTCAGAGAAAGACAATGAAGATTCTTCAATACAATTCTTCAAGGGTGATAAATGCCCCCTTTAAAGGGACTGCAGATCCGTTCACTGAATAACCCTGCTCTAAAAATGAAAGTCACACCTGGGAAACCAAAGGGCTAGTTATGAAAATGCAAACGAGAGTGTAGTTATTGGCTGAGCTGAATTCTGCTCATCCTGTCATGAAGAAGGATGAGGAGGGAGGACCCTCCTAAGTCAAGCCAGGGATGCCACAGAATGCAGGGACAGGCACGAGCTGTCTTATAATGATGGGTGTTGTCTGCATTCCGAGATGGCAGACTATCCCCGATGATATGACGCCTAGTACCCCTAATGTATTTATTTGTAGTCTTTCGAAAACAAAGATCTCTTTCGGCTTGGCCTTCTTTCTCATTAATATTTCTCCAAGTGGCTACATTTAAGGCTCTGGTTTGCGAGATAATTTTAGGTGGTATCCTCAGACGCGTTTCTTTTCAATTCATGGTTGTGCCTTATTTTAATGCTTGCCTCCTATTTATAGCAAGGGATATTGACTTTCTATTTGTGCTGATAGAAAACTTCCTCTCTCGATATAGTTGCACAACATCATAATCGGACTTAAATAGAAGCTAGTGAAGACTAAAGAAGAAGCAATTGTAGTTTTGAAAACCAGATACAAGATTTAAGCTGGAGAAACCCTGACTGAATAGCTTCTCTGGGAAGGTGTGCACACAGGCAAGTCCATCTACACTTAAAGATAGATTCGGTGGGAATCCCAGGAAAGCATTGTCCAGCTGAATTTTAGATCAATGGTTCCAAAAGTCTGGGCCCTGAGAGTTTATCTTCCGTAGTCCTTGGGACGTTGTGATGGTGTTGACTGTCAATTTGACAGGATCCAGAATCATCTTGGAGACAAATCTGTTTGCATGCCTGTGAGGGATTTTCTTCATTAAGTTGATTAAGGTGAGGGAAGGCGCTCTAGAGGGTGAGGGTCAGAGCTGCATCACCAGGAGAGAGCTCTCTGAGTACGGACACCCATGGTCCCTGACTCTGACTGCAACACGACCACACTTTCCTGCCACCATGATGGACTGAACCCTCAGCCCGTGAGCCAAAATAAACCCTTCCTTCCTCAGGTTGCTTGGTTAGGCATTTTATCTCAACAACGGAGAAAGTAACTCTTACAGGTGTTGTTGGAGATGTTGATCACTGGACTCAGAAGTTCTGGGGCTAGAGTCCAGAGACAGAGGACTTGAGAGGTCCTCAGACGCTATCCCGTGAGGCGACTCACTCACTCTCAGTCATCCAGGCCGCAGATTCCTGAGGAGAGGTGTTTTTCACAGGCAAAGCCCATACCTCGCTCTAGTCACAAAGGACAGCAGCCTTTCAAACATTGTACTGACACATGACACATGCTGGGAGCTAATTATGGGAAAGTTGAGGCTTCAGGCTACTGCAGCAAATGATGTTTTCCTCCACGAGGAGTCTTAAGGACCCAGAGCTGAGATCTCCCGGGGTGCATGTAAGGAAGACTTCCTAGGGAGACCAAGACATATATTCATGTTATTATTGTCAGAGACTGATGGGGCTAATGAAACCCTAAGCAAGAATTAAAAGCCCTCAGTGTGTGGCGTGCTTAGCATAATCGAGTGAGTTCCAATCCCCTCCTGGATGTGATCAGAGGCCTTGAGCCTGCAGAAACTTCTGTCTGAAGAGTGAGGAAGAGAGTCTCGCTGATGGACAGAGACGGATTTAGCCAGGTAGG